>NC_138778.1:65964308-66142755 GCF_965119305.1 Pelophylax lessonae | reverse complement strand
ATCGGGGCTGCTTTGTTCAAAACCATTGTAAAGCAGGTAAATATAACATGTTTCTAAAAAATGACATTTACAATTACTTTAAGTAACTTTGAGGCCTAAATTGATTTTTTAAATGTGTGCACAAAATGCAAAAACACATCTTTCAGTGAAAAAGTTAAAGGGTTCCTCATTTTGTAAGTGGAAATTTGCTCATGACCAGTGTTCCTGTAAAAAGTGCCACATCCCTTTGAGATACAAAGAATTGGGGGGTTCCCCTAGTTTGGGACTTTTTAGGCACAAGGACTATGGAAAATTTAATGTTCAAATAATTTATTAAGTGCTGATATACAAAAAGATTAAAAACAGCAAGCAGCAATCAATAACAAGGTGTACAACCATATCTGTTCCAGAACCTGAAACCCAACATGTTTCGAAGATAAAATTCTTCAGGGGTGGTTCTTTAACCACTTTAGCCCCAGCCCTATTTCGGACACTTTTTGTTCACAAGTTAAAACCAGTATTTTTTCCTAGAAAACTACTTAGAACCCCCAAACATTATATATATTTTTTTAGCAAAGACTCTGGAGAATAAAATGTCGGTCATTGCAAAATTTTTTGTCACGCGGTATTTGCGCAGCGGTCTTTAAAACGCCATTTTTTTGGAAAAAATTTGAAAAATCACATTTCACTGCATTTAAAAAATACTAAACAGTAAAGTTAGCCCATTTTTTTTGTATATTGTGAAAGATGATGTCACGCCGAGTAAATAGATACCAAACATGTTACGGTTTAAAATTGCGCCCCCCCGTGGGATGGCGACAAACTCGGGTCAATAGAGATCTCAATCTGCGACGCTTTAAATTTATTTAACGGTTACCAGTTTAGAGTTAGAGTGTAGCTCTTTTTTTTTAATTATTGCCCACGCTCTGGCGATCGCGGTGATACCTCACATGTGTGGTTTGAACAGCGATTTCATTTGCGGCTCGACTTGCGTATACGTTTTTTTTTGTGCGCGAGCTAACGGTGACGGGGACGGCTAAATTTTTTTTTTTTTTTTTTCCTATTTATTTTTTCTTTTTTTTTAAACTTTATTACAGGTTTTTTAAAAAAAAAAAAATCTGATCACTTTTATTGCTGTCACAAGCAATGTAAACATCCCTGGTGACAGCAATATGTCGTGACAGGTACTCTTTATGGAGGGATCGAGGGTCTAAAAGACCCTAGACCCCTCCACTACACTTCCCTGTATGCAAAACGCCGAAAACGGCATTTTTGCATACAGCCGTTTTTCAAATCTGCCGCCTTTTGCAGCACAGTAACCCGGACGTGACGTCATGGACGCCGCCTCCGGGTTACGTCATCGGAGACCCGATCGATGCCGTTTCCGGCATTCATCGGGACTCCATCCAGCCGGCGGACGTGCCGGCTGGGTGCTCGGGGCTCCCGGTGGGACGGTAGCCCCGAGCAAAGCCGCGGAAGGCGGCGGGAGGGGGGGGACGTCCCCTCCCGCCCCCCCGGGTAACGATCGAGCGGCTCCCGAGCCGCATCGATCGTTACCGACGGAAAGCCGACCGTCGGCTTCAAACAACGGTACTGGGATGATGCCTCTAGCTAGAGGCATCATCCCGGTATAACCACTCAAAGTCAGCCGACGTAGAGGTTACGTGACTGGTAGTAAAGTGGTTAACAATGCTAGGGTTGACCTTGTGTAGAGTTTATGATGCTTGCAACACGTGTTAAAATCAACAGGTTGACCGTGATTGAAACTGGCCTTTTATTTTTATGCGTCCATAAAAGGTAGGTGTTACAGGAAATTTGGTGCGGATAAATTCCCAGGTGTGTTTGGGAATTATGTTGTTTAGATAGGCCAAATCTGTTAGTTGGTAAAACTCTTGATGATATTTGAGTACAATGTCAGGTGTGATACGTCTGTACCAATTTTGGTTTTTTAATATATGGGTACACATTTGGACATATTGGGCATTGTCCATGATGACAATGTTGCCACCCTTATCTGCCTGTTTGATGACTATAGACTTATTGGCTGACAGTTTGTTAATTGCCTCTCTTTGTTGTGGGGTAACATTGGACTGGGGAATAGAACGAATATTGATTTTCTCAATTTCGTTGGAAACTATTTTTAAGAAGGCATTAATGTTGGCATTCTGGATTGCGGGATACAGATTTCTTTTTAAGGTTACTAGCATGAGTTTTATAAACAAAATAAACAAAAGTGAACCATGCACTGCAAAATACATAAAAAGTCCAAAAAATATCCCAAACAGAATAGTAATCGGTGTAAAAATAAATAATTCCGGTGATTCCCAGTGCGATTCTATTGGTGAGCTAAGATATCCAAACAAAATGAGTGCAATGGCCGCTCACCTCCACTAACACTCTTAAGAGCGTTTCAGGTATTGCTTGTCAACCTGCAGACTTTAAAAGGTATCTCCTCCAGGTCCTTGGGGTCTCGCAGTCCAAGTCACCATATGCAATTCAGATAGGGAATACTTGCTACCCGGGTACAGATGCTCATATGCCAAAACAATCAGGGAGAAGAACTCATGGTGTAGTATTTCACACAATTTAATTAGGTAAAATAAAGGTTGCACTTACATCAGGTTAAAACAAACAGCGCCTTCTGTATAATCTTTAAAAACCGCCGATGCGGTCACAGCACTCGTTCTCACGAATGACTTCCTACTTCCGGTCACGGCCATCGACCAGGAAGTGACGTCACCACGGCGTCCCGACGCGTTGCATCACAAACACATGTGACTTTTTCAAGGGTCTTTCGTTTGGATATCTTAGCTCACCAATAGAATCGCACTGGGAATCACCGGAATTATTTATTTTTACACCGATTACTATTCTGTTTGGGATATTTTTTGGACTTTTTATGTATTTTGCAGTGCATGGTTCACTTTTGTTTATTTACACTTTTGGAACTGTATTGAAGAGCTGACAGCGGTTCGCTCTTCAGAGGACATTTTTTCTGCTGTATTGCATTTCTTTGATTTTGATATATCACTTTTTGATACTTTTCACCTTTATTATTGTATCACTCCAATTTCCATTTTCACATAAGGAAGTACATTGGTTCACCCTTCAGAGGGCACTTTCACTTTTTGAATAATTTGTTTATTCTTCACTTTTCTGGACACCATCCATAGTGTCTTTTTGAGTGTATATTTGTACACTTTATATTTTTCACCGACTGTTTGCACCTCCTATCCCCAACCTATTATTGGGTGCACTTCCACCATCACTTTATATTAACCGTATATATCTATTATGTTATTGTGATTGATTTTATTGTCTAAGTGAGCTACTTAGAGTGATGGTTCACCGTTTCTAGAGCACCTGCGCTGATATTTATGTTTTATATAACAATAATATATTGTTTTTTGCATATGCATATATATTTAAATATATATATATATATATATATATATATATGCAAAAAACAATATATTATAGTTACTTTCTATATCTAACCAACCCAAAAATATATTAATTTCACACATATACAATGTTTTATTTTGGGGAGAAGCCATACTAGTGTTGCTTGTCATATATATATATATATATATATATACATATACACACGTAGGCAAAACAATAAAATATATATATATATATATATATATATATATATATATATATATATATATACATAGAAATATTTGTTTTGGCATCTATATCTATATGTGTGTGTGTGTGTGTGTGTGTGTATATATATACACACCTACAGTGCCTTGCGAAAGTATTCGGCCCCCTTGAACTTTTCGACATTTTGCCACATTTCAGGCTTCAAACATAAAGATATAAAACTGTAATTTTTTGTGAAGAATCAACAACAAGTGGGACACAGTCATGAAGTGGAACGAAATGTATTGGATATTTCAAACTTTGTTAACAAATAAAAAACTGAAAAATTGGGCGTGCAAAATTATTCAGCCCCTTTACTTTCAGTGCAGCAAACTCTCTCCAGAAGTTCAGTGAGGATCTCTGAATGATCCAATGTTGACCTAAATGACTAATGATGATAAATAGAATCCACCTGTGTGTAATCAAGTCTCCGTATAAATGCACCTGCACTGTGTGTAATGCTCCTGCGTTTCATGTATGGTGTGGATTTTCAGCTGCAGAAATATTCCACTTCAGTAGTCATGTAAGAGAGATGCTGAGATACCATTCCCAACCTCAATGACTCATCATGTGTGGAAGGTCTTAATTCAGCTAGTAAATACACACACTCAACAAGCTGGTTCCTAGAGTGACTTTATGTATGTAGTTACACAGTGATGAAGATTTAAGAGACAGGTTGAGTGGAGGTGGTAGGTGACAGACACTTGAAGGTAAGACAGTAGCAGATGGATGCAGGTAGGTTTAGCAATCATGTATGGTAGCAGATGACAGAGTAGCAGGTGGACATACAAGAGTGATCAACCCAGTGCAGGAATAAGTAGCAGTAGTCTTAAGAGCTAGCAATCTAGATATGCAGATGTGATAAATAGTCTTTACTATGCAGAGCTAGATAGTGTAAGCTTAGTATAAGTTTATAGAGGGTTCCCCTGCGGGGTACTTAGCACTAATAGCAATAAAGCCGAAGGTTGGTTCAGGAGGAGCGGATGATCCGGAAGCGGGATGCAGGGATCAGCGCAGCGAGGTTCCGTCAGCGAGGTATGCTTGCAAGCACGAAAGCTTCAAGCCAAGTTAGCATCCAGGTAAGGGTGTTTGAACGAACACATGTGAGTGAGAACCGGCGATTTAAATAGCCATCTAGTCCGGCGCTGAGTGATGACAGCTTCAGTCTTAAAGGTGTATGCGCACCTTTCCAAAAGAGAATGGTGGGGAGCATACACTTGTGAAAAAGAGTAATTTAGGGTACCAAAGGTACCGAAACATTACAATACCCCCCCCCTTAAGGCCGGCTCCTGAAGGCCTCTGGAGCTGGTTTGTCTGGGTATCTCGCATGAAAATTGCTGATTAATCTAGGGGCATGTATTTCAGAGGTGTTTAGCCAGGTGTCGTCTTGGGGCCCATAGTTCTTCCATCTAACCAAGTACTGAAGTCTTCTTCTGTAGATACGAGAATCCAGAATCTCTTTTATCTCGTATTCTTCTCCACCTTCAACTTGTACAGGAGGCGGAGGTGGAATATTAGGCCTTATTCCTTGGTCCGGAACATGGGGCGTCAGTAGCGACACATGGAAAATGGGATGGATTTTTAGGTCTATTGGCAATGTAAGCTGTACTGCAGCTTTTCCAATAAGTTTTTTGATTGGGAAAGGTCCCAAGAACAGAGGTCCAAGCTTTTTGCTAGGGATCTTTAGTCTTAAATTTTTTGTTGAGAGCCAAACGAGGTCCCCGATAGTGTACTGTGGAGAAGGTCTTCGGCGAAGATCATAGTACTTCTTTTGTTGACTGTGAGCGTGTGCAATGGTAGTATTTAATAAACCCAGAGAATCCTTTATTTGGGTAAGATAGTCTGAGGCTACTGGGTTGTTTGAAGGAAGGATGCGTGGTGTAAGAATAGAGGGATGAAACCCATAGTTCAAGTAGAACGGACTCTGCTTGGTTGTACTGTGGGTTGCGTTGTTGTAGGCAAATTCTGCCAGAGGGAGAAGATCCACCCAATCATCCTGTTGGTAAGAAGTGTAACAACGTAAATACTGCTCGATGCATTGGTTGACTCTTTCAGTCTGTCCGTTGGTCTGCGGATGGTAAGGAGAAGTGAGCTTCCGCTCTATCTGTAGTATGTGACATAGTTCTTGCCAGAACTTAGAAATAAATTGGGATCCACGGTCAGACAGAAGAGTTTTTGGGATACCATGTAATCTAAAGACATGTTTCATCAGGAGTTCTGCCGTTTGTTTGGACGAAGGTAGTCTGCGAATAGCAATGAAATGTGCCATCTTTGTCAGATGGTCCACTGACACCAAGATGGTATTAAATCCTTTGGAAAGAGGCAATTCTACGATGAAGTCCAAGGACAAAACTTCCCATGCAGTTTGGGGTATTGGTAGACTGCATAGTAGACCGGATGGTCTCGTAGTGTCAATTTTGGACCTGGCACAGACATTGCATGAAGAGACGAATTTTTGTATAGATGTTTTCATGTCAGGCCACCAGAATTGCCGGGAAATCAAATTAAGAGTCTTTGTCATACCCATATGTCCTGCCATAGGCACATCATGAGATAATTCCAAGATCTTGGTGCGTAGGGTAGGTGGTATGTAAAGTTTGTCGTTGTAGTAGAGGAAGCCTTCTGCATCAGTATTTAGTTGTGGTGGGGGTGAATCCAAACTTATACCATGCAAAACCTCTTCCTTCAAGGAACGGACAACTCCAATAATGCGTTTGTGAGGTATTATAGGAACGGAAGGGATTTCAAAGTAGTTTTCTTCAGTTAGTCGTGATAGTGCATCCGCCTTTTTGTTCTTATCTGCAGGTGTGTAAGTCACTAGGAAGTTAAACCTTAGAAAGAATAGTGACCATCGTACCTGTCGGTGCGTGAGAGTTTTGCTAGTCTGAAGATATTGGAGGTTTTTATGGTCCGTGTATATAATTATTGGTAATTGGGTGCCTTCGAGTAAATGTCGCCAATTCTCCAGAGCCAATTTTATAGCAAGCAGTTCCTTTTCACCCACGGGGTAATTTATCTCGGGACTGCTTAGGGATTTCGAAAAAAAGGCGACTGGATGAAGTGGTGAAGTGTGGGTTGGTCGTTGGGAGAGTATTGCTCCTACTGCCATGTTTGGCGCATCTACCTCCAGAATGTATTGGAGGGATGGGTCTGGATGGCGTAATATGGGAGCGGAAGTAAACCTTGTCTTTAACAAGTGAAAAGCTTTATTGGCTTCTTCTGACCATTTGAATGGTTTTTTTATGCTAGTGAGCTGTGTGAGGGGTCTCACAATAGCAGAAAAGTTTTTAATGAACTTCCTGTAGAAATTTGAAAATCCCAGGAATCGCTGTAGCGCCTTGCGTGTGGTTGGTGTAGGCCAATCCTGAAGGCAGGATATTTTACTCATGTCCATCTTGATTCCTGTTTTGGATATGATGTAGCCTAGAAAGAGTACCTCATCTTTATGAAACAAGCATTTCTTCAGTTTCACATAAAGGTTGTGTGCAAGCAATCTCGATAGTACAAGTCTTACATGTCTTATGTGTTCAGACAGGGATCGTGAATATATAAGTATATCATCCAGATATACCACAACACAGACATCTAGTAAGTCTTTAAAAATATAGTTTATAAATCGTTGGAAAACTGCAGGGGCGTTGCATAGCCCGAATGGCATCACAAGATATTCGAACAATCCGTATCTGGTTCTGAATCCAGTCTTCCACTCGTCTCCATCACGGATTCGAATGAGATTGTATGCTCCTTTCAGGTCCAATTTTGAAAAATAGGTAGCTCCACGCACCTGCTCAATGAGCTCAGGGATAAGCGGTAGAGGATAGCGATCTTTTATTGTGATAGAATTCAATTTCCTGTAGTCGATGATAGGTCTGAGACTTGAGTCCTTATTGCGAACAAAAAAGAGTCCTGCTGCTGTGGAAGAAGTGGAAGGTCTAATAAAACCTTTTTCCAAGTTCTCATCCAAATAGGTTTTGAGGTGGGAAAGTTCATCCTGTGAAAGAGGATAAACATGACCGAACGGCAATTTGCTATTTGGGAGTAGATCAATGCTACAATCATAGTCTCGATGAGGAGGTAATGCTTGAGCATTTTTCTCAAGAAAAACCTCAGAAAGATCCTGATAACATAGTGGTGCAATCTCATCTGTAACCATAGACAGAATCTTCCCGGAAGACGGGAGGTTACACGTATCCTCGCAATAGCAAGAGAGGAAGGCCAAGGACCGTTCCTTCCAATCTATGGTTGGTTGGTGTGTGTGTAACCAGGGAAGTCCCAACACAATGGGAAAGTGGGGTGAAGATATTAAATCGAAGGTAGTAGTCTCCCTATGAGACTCGTTAATAGTGACTAGAAGTGCTTGTGTCTGATCGGTGATCGGACCAGAGGATAACGGAACACCGGTAATAAGACTTACTGAGACAGGTTTAAGTTTAGAAATAATAGGAATTTTATTTGAAGCAGCAAAACATATATCAATATAATTTCCACAAGATCCTGTGTCAATCATGGCCTTAGTAGTAATCCTGTTCTGGTCCCACTGTAATGTCAAACAAACAAAAATGTAAGGGTTAGTGAATGAAGTTGTCAATTCCCCTAGGAGGACATGTGAACACTCACCCTTCTTTTTGTTGACTAGGGGACAGACATTTATCTTGTGATCTGGGGATGCACAGTACAAGCAGAGATTTTCATATCGTCTTTTGGCTTTTTCCATAGTTGATAGCGGTGGGCGTATGGTTCCTAGATCCATAGGAACGGGGTTAACGGCCCGAATCCGAGAGGAAACGGATAATGGCATTTACATTTTCTCAGCCTTTCTTTCTCGTAGTCTTCTATCTATGGTAATACTGAGTTGTATTAATGCATCCAGGGTTTTTGGTAGATCCGCTCGGGCGAGCTCGTCCTTAACGGCTTCTGATAGGCCAAGCCTAAATTGGGTTTTCAGAGATGCATCATTCCATTCTGAATCAAGGGTCCATCTCTTGAATTCCGCGACAAAGTCTTCTACAGGCCTCCTTCCTTGTTTCAAGGATCTTAATTGAAGATCGGCAGTACTCTGTCTATTGGGGTCATCATATAGGCTAGTGAGTTCTGCTAGGAACAAGGCATAGGAGTTGAGAAGCTGGTCGTTTTTCTCAAAAAGAGAGTCTGCCCAGGCTCGAGGATCGCCTGTTAGGTAAGAAATAATAGTACAAACCTTAATGTGATCAGTAAGGTAGGTACGAGGTTTTAGCAAAAAAAGTAATTCACATGCGTTTTTAAATTCGCGAAATTTTTTGCGATCGCCTGTAAATACCAAAGGGGGATTTATCTTGGGTTCAGGGGACTGAGCAGAGGTAAGTTAGTCTAATTACCTGCTGCGACAGAGCCTGATTGTCTTCTTTTAATTCAGCAAGTGCATGTATTAACGCAGTTACTTGCTGTTTTAATTGTGTCACCTGAGTGGTTATTTCTGCTGAATCCATTTGTGGTTTTCGTTCAATCTGTAACGCCCCTGCGTTTCATGTATGGTGTGGATTTTCAGCTGCAGAAATATTCCACTTCAGTAGTCATGTAAGAGAGATGCTGAGATACCACTCCCAACCTCAATGACTCATCATGTGTGGAAGGTCTTAATTCAGCTAGTAAATACACACACTCAACAAGCTGGTTCCTAGAGTGACTTTATGTATGTAGTAACACAGTGATGAAGATTTAAGAGACAGGTTGAGTGGAGGTGGTAGGTGACAGACACTTGAAGGTAAGACAGTAGCAGATGGATGCAGGTAGGTTTAGCAATCATGTATGGTAGCAGATGACAGAGTAGCAGGTGGACATACAAGAGTGATCAACCCAGTGCAGGAATAAGTAGCAGTAATCTTAAGAGCTAGCAATCTAGATATGCAGATGTGATAAATAGTCTTTACTATGCAGAGCTAGATAGTGTAAGCTTAGTATAAGTTTATAGAGGGTTCCCCTGCGGGGTACTTAGCACTAATAGCAATAAAGCCGAAGGTTGGTTCAGGAGGAGCGGATGATCCGGAAGCGGGATGCAGGGATCAGCGCAGCGAGGTTCCGTCAGCGAGGTATGCTTGCAAGCACGAAAGCTTCAAGCCAAGTTAGCATCCAGGTAAGGGTGTTTGAACGAACACATGTGAGTGAGAACCGGCGATTTAAATAGCCATCTAGTCCGGCGCTGAGTGATGACAGCTTCAGTCTTAAAGGTGTATGCGCACCTTTCCAAAAGAGAATGGTGGGGCGCATACACTTGTGAAAAAGAGTAATTTAGGGTACCAAAGGTACCGGAACATTACACTGTGATAGTCTCAGAGGTCTGTTTAAAGTGCAGAGAGCATCATGAAGAACAAGGAACACACCAGGCAGGTCCGAGATACTGTTGTGGAGAAGTTTAAAGCCGGATTTGGATACAAAAAGATTTCCCAAGCTTTAAACATCCCAAGGAGCACTGTGCAAGTGATAATATTGAAATGGAAGGAGTATCAGACCACTGCAAATCTACGAAGACCTGGCCGTCCCTCTAAACTTTTAGCTTATACAAGGAGAAGACTGATCAGAGATGCAGCCACGAGGCCCATGATCACTCTGGATGAACTGCAGAGATCTACAGCTGAGGTGGGAGACTCTTTCCATAGGACAACAATCAGTCGTATACTGCACAAATCTGGCCTTTATGTAAGAGTGGCAAGAAGAAAGCCATTTCTTAAAGATATCCATAAAAAGTGTTGTTTAAAGTTTGCCACAAGCCACCTGGGAGACACACCAAACATGTGGAAGAAGGTGCTCTGGTCAGATGAAACCAAAATCAAACTTTTTGGCAACAATGGAAAACGTTATGTTTGGCGTAAAAGCAACACAGCTCATCACCCTGAACACACCATCCCCACTGTCAAACATGGTGGTGGCAGCATCATGGTTTGGGCCTGCTTTTCTTCAGCAGGGACAGGGAAGATGGTTAAAATTGATGGGAAGATGGATGGAGCCTAAAACAGAACCATTCTGGAAGAAAACCTGATGGAGTCTGCAAAAGACCTGAAACTGGGATGGAAATTTGTCTTCCAACAAGACAATGATCCAAAACTTAAAGCAAAATCTACAATGGAATGGTTCACAAATAAACATATCCAGGTGTTAGAATGGTCAAGTCAAAGTCCAGACCTGAATCCAATCGAGAATCCGTGGAAAGAACTGAAAACTGCTGTTCACAAACGCTCTCCATCCAACCTCATTGAGCTCGAGCTGGTTTGCAAGGAGGAATGGGCAAAAATTTCAGTCTCTCAATGTGCAAAACTGATAGAGACATACCCCAAGCAACTTACAGCTGTAATCGCAGCAAAAGGTGGCGCTACAAAGTATTAACTTAAGGGGGCTGAATAATTTTGCACGCCCAATTTTTCAGTTTTTTATTTGTTAAAAAAGTTATCCAGAAATATCCATTAAATTTCATTCCACTTCATGATTGTGTCCCACTTGTTGTTGATTCTTCACAATAAATGACAGTTTTATATCTTTAGGTTTGAAGCCTGAAATGTGGCCAAAGGTCGAAAAGTTCAAGGGCGCCGAATACTTTCGCAAGGCACTGTATATATATATATATATATATATATATATATATGAATATATATATATATATATATATATATATATATATATATATGAATATATATATATATATATATATATATATATATATATATATGTATATGTATACAGTGGGTACGGAAAGTATTCAGACCCCCTTACATTTTTCACTCTTTGTTATATTGCAGCCATTTGCTAAAATCATTTAAGTTCATTCTTCTTCCTCATGAATGTACACATAGCACCCCATACTGACAGAAAAACACACAATACTGATTGGACTTGATTAGGAAAGCCACACACCTGTCTATATAAGACCTTCCAGATCACAATGCATGTCAGAGCAAATGAGAATCATGAGGTCAAAGGAACTGCCTGAAGAGCTCAGAGACAGAATTGTGGCAAGGCACAGATTTGGCCAAGGTTACAAAAAGATTTCTGCTGCACTTAAGGTTCCTAAGAGCACAGTGGCCTCCATAATCCTCAAATGGAAGACGTTTGGGACGACCAGAACCCTTCCTAGAGCTTGCCGTCCGGCCAAACTGAGCTATCGGGGGAGAAGAGCCTTGGTGAGAGAGGTAAAGAAGAACCCAAAGATCACTGTGGCTGAGCTCCAGAGATGCAGTCAGGAGATGGGAGAAAGTTGTAGAAAGTCAACCATCACTGCAGCCCTCCACCACTCGGGGCTTTATGGCAGAGTGGCCCGACCGAAGCCTCTCCTCAGTGTAAGACACATGAAAGCCCGCATGGAGTTTGCTAAAAAACACCTGAAGGACTCCAAGATGGTTAGAAATAAGATTCTCTGGTCTGATGAGACCAAAATAGAACTTTTTGGCCTTAATTCTAAGCGGTATGTGTGGAGAAAACCAGGCACTGCTCATCACCTGTCCAATACAGTCCCAACAGTGAAGCATGGTGGTGGCAGCATCATGCTGTGGGGGTGTTTTTCAGCTGCAGGGAAAGGATGACTGGTTGCAATCCAGGGAAAGATGAATGCGGCCAAGTACAGGGATATCCTGGACAAAAACCTTCTCCAGAGTGCTCTGGACCTCAGACTGGGCCGAAGGTTTACCTTCCAACAAGACAATGACCCTAAGCACACAGCTAAAATAATGAAGGAGTGGCTTCACAACAACTCTGTGACTGTTCTTGAATGGCCCAGCCAGAGCCCTGACTTAAACCCAATTGAGCATCTCTGGAGAGACCTAAAAATGGCTGTCCACCAACGTTTACCATCCAACCTGACAGAACTGGAGAGGATCTGCAAGGAGGAATGGCAGAGGATCCCCAAATCCAGGTGTGAAAGACTTGTTGCATCTTTCCCAAAAAGACTCCTGGCTGTATTAGATCAAAAGGGGGCTTCTACTAAATACTGACCAAAGGGTCTGAATACTTAGGACCATGTGATATTTCAGTTTTTCTTTTTTAATAAATCTGCAACAATGTCAACAATTCTGTGTTTTTCTGTCAGTATGGGGTGCTATGTGTACATTCATGAGGAAGAAGAATGAACTTAAATGATTCTAGCAAATGGCTGCAATATAACAAAGAGTGAAAAATTTAAGGGGGTCTGAATACTTTCCTTACCCACTGTATATATATATATATATATATATTTTTTTTTTTTTGAGATTTATATATATATATAGACATACATAGATATGTGCTTTTCTCTCATTAGCGCCTGAATAGCGCCGTTTTACTGAAAAATTTGCGGTATTTGCCGCAATTCACTATAACTCCCACTAACGTTTTCTAAAACGTTATTTTTAGCCTACTTTTTGGTATGGAGCATGCACATGGGCTATCTGCCAGAAATTGACTCTGGAGCTATTTTTGCGTTTTACACTTTTATTAAAATCTTTTTTTCTACTTAACTTTTTCACACAGTTTAAAAAGCAGTTTATCTCAAGATCATATAACACATCTTTCCCAAGCATTTTTTTTTATTTTTTCCCTGCCATATTTTGTGATTTTGAACAAAACAGTCAAGCTTTTAGCTGGACTGTTTTTTTTTTTTTTTTGAAAATTTGTTTTTATTGAAATTTCCCACACAAAAACAGACAAAACAATGCCACGCAGGGCAACAATCACAAACAGTGATAACAGGTCAACCCCCCCCATACCTCCCCCCACCCACCCACTCCAGGCTCCACCCAGCACGTCCAGCGCAAAAACAAAGCTTCCAGCAGTAATAAAGATACCCCTTAAGTCTGCTCCAGCTACCAAGGAGCAAGGTCATAGAACATGGAGATTAGTCCAGCACAGAAACCGTAAACAGCAACCCCATGCCTTATTCAAAAAACGGAGAGACTTCTACATATGCAGCTAGCACACAATGAGTACGAGAATATCACCAATTGGCATGACCACCCCCCCCCCCCCCCCAGGCAACCCTGAACAGCATCACACAAAACACTAAAGCTGATCAACGAGTCTATCCATGCCTTCCAGCACTCCGCCGAGGCCATCTGATAAATACGTGCCAGCCTCGCCGGCGTGTAATAAATCCGATGTAGAAATTTAAAATGAATCAGGCGGTCCCTCGCAGAAACCAGGTTGGCGAAGGGTGAGTTCCACATATCATCCCAGTCATCACCATCCAGGTCAGGCACCTCCTCTACCCAGCGTTCCCGACACCTACATACAGCTGGTGGAGTGGTAGCAAACAATTCCTTGTACAGTTCCGAGAGGGGCTTCCGCATATCCGCCGCCTGTATCGCTGTTTCAAGAGCCGAAGTTTTAATCACAACTCGGGGGGAACCAAACTGTGCCACAAAAGCATGGCGGAGTTGAAGATAACGAAAAAAATACCTATTTGGAAGATCATAACGAGCCTTCAGGGCATCAAAGGTGCACAGATCCCCACCAGAGACAATATCCCCCAGCAACTTCACCCCTTTAACGGCCCAGATGGCAGGATCAGGGATCGAGGCAAAATTAGGAAACTTGGGGTTCCACCACAATGGGGAGGCCGGCGATACACCAGTTGCTCCTGGATCCACCAGCACCTGCATATGGTCCCATGCCTTGATGGTGGAACGCATCGTTCCTGTCAGCCCAAATTTAGCCCTGGACCCCCGATGCAGTAAAAGTCGGAGACTCTCGTAGGAGCCCAAAACAGCCGCCTCCAGCACCGTGGCAGAGTCCCCATCGTCCCCTGTAAGCCAGCGCCGTGCCACCACTCCTTGCCCGGCCAGGAAATATTTATAAAGATCAGGTAAAGCTAGTCCCCCCTGACCCCAGGGCTCCTGTAACACCTGCATACCAATTCTAGGAGGGGAGGTACCCCAGATAAAGGAACCTATCAGGCCATGAACGCGGCGGAAGAACGAGCGTGGGACCCACACCGGAGAATTTCTAAGGAAATACAGAAAGACAGGGAGGAGTTTCATCTTCACCAAATTAACGCGCCCCAGAACCGACAAAGGTAAGTCGCGCCACACCTCCGCCCTGCGTTTAAAGACCTCCAGCAATGGGTGAAGATTCAGATTGAGATAGTCCGCCACCCTCGCCGACACCCTGACTCCCAGGTAGGTGAACTCAGTCACCCATTTCAATGGCAACGCTCCATCAGCTGCAGCAATAGCACCAGGATCAATAGGGAGCAAGGTGGATTTATCCCAATTAACCCTTAGGCCGGAAAATTTAGCAAAAGTGTCTAGGATATTGAAGACCGCCCGCAGGGAAGCATTGGGATGCTTCAAAAATAAAAGCATATCATCCGCATAAAGCGCCAGGCACTCTTTAATGGAGCCCACTTCCAGCGCCCCCACCTCAGGAGACGCACGCAATGCAATAGCCAAGGGTTCAATCAGGGAGAACAGAAAAGGCGAAAGAGGGCAGCCCTGCCTAGTTCCCCTACCTACCCCAAAAAAGGGAGACAGGGTGGATCCAATCTTCAACGCCATACGCGGAGAAGAATACAAGAGGGAAATCCATTTGCAAAATTTAGGACCAAACCCCATGCGCCTCAGCACCACCCCCATGTACACCCAATCCACCGTGTCGAAGGCCTTGGCAATGTCCAGCGACACCACCACTCTAGTGCCAACAGAGGCATGGGACACCTGTAAATGTGTAAACAAGCGTCGAAGGTTGGTGTCGGTGGACTTGCCCGGCATGAATCCGGTCTGATCAATGTCCACCAGGGAAGGCAGGACCACTGCCAGCCTAGTAGCCAAGACCTTTGTGAGTATCTTGAGATCCACATTGAGCAAGGCAATGGGGCGGTAGGA
The DNA here is from genome assembly GCF_965119305.1 of Pelophylax lessonae. Lineage (NCBI taxonomy): Eukaryota > Metazoa > Chordata > Amphibia > Anura > Ranidae > Pelophylax > Pelophylax lessonae. Next base: position 66,127,309 of record NC_138778.1, on the reverse strand, counting down.
GGAACACAGGGTGTGGTCCTTACCCGGCTTGGGCAGGAGAACAACATACGCCTCGAGCATGGAACCCGGCAGGGCCCCCTGATCGAAACACGCAGCATACAAAGCCTGGAGCCTGGGAGCCAAGGAGTCCGAGTACTGCCGATACCACTCCTCCGGGAACCCATCAGGGCCTGGCGATTTATTGGGGGGGAAGGACAAGATGGCTCTCTCAATTTCCTTCAACGTGATGTCGTTGTACAACCACGCACTATCCTCACCCTCCAAGACCGGAACCTGCAATCCAGACAATAGGCGCTCCAACTCCTCCAGGTCATATGCAGGCAGGGGTGAATAGGTGTCAGAGTAATAATCCATAAAGACCCGGGAGATCTCCCCCGGGTCCCTAACCAGCTCCCCTGAATTAGACTTAATACATGGAACACTTACCGAAGCCCTCTGATCTGCCACCAAAAAAGCCAACAGCTTACCATTTTTGTCCCCCTTCTCAAAAAGTGACTCCGCTCTATGTTTAAGGTTGGCATGCGCAAAATCAGTATCCAACAAAGCCAAACGCCTCCTGGCTTCCTCCAGGGCCGCATAGGCCGCCGGTCCCGGAGTAGCCGAGTATTCTTCCTCCAGCCTACGGACCTCCAGCAGAACAGCCTCTCTATCAGCATTAGCTTCCCTATGGGACGCCTTAATTGCAGAGATGTAATGACCCCGCATGACCGCTTTAAAAGCATCCCACAGGACCACCCCAGCCGTGGACGAGGCATGATCTTCCCAATATGCAGGCATTTGGGGCTCCACCTGCTGCATCACCTTTTCTGTCTGCAGCCAACCCGGTGAAAGGCGCCATGCACCCCTAGTCCCACCAGCCCCCACCCGCAGAGTCAGCAGCAGTGGGTTATGATCGAAGAGACCAACCGCCAAATATGTGGCATCCTGGACCAAAGGAAGACAAGACTCATTAGCAAAAGCTAAATCTATCCTGGACGCCGTTCTGTGCACCCCAGACCAGCAGGAGTAGCCACGCACCCCAGGGTTTTTCCAGCGCCACAACTCTGTAAGCTGAGCCGCGGAAGACCAGGACACAAGTTCAGGGGATGATGGTCTACCCGAGTTAGAGGAGTCCAGCCCGCCATCCAGAACAGCATTGAAATCCCCCGCCATGATAACAGGAAGGTGCATATAAGGGGCCAAGGTCACCAGGAGATCTACCAGAATTTGGGAGTGGAACGGGGGAGGTAAGTAAACACTCACCAGTACCACCTGCCGGTGAAATAGCTCCAGGAGAACAAGAACATATCGTCCGCCAGGATCCGTAATAACCTTTTGAATCGAGCGGGCTGCATTTCTACCAATCAAAATAGATACCCCACGGGCATACGTAGAGTACGTGGCGTTGAAGATCCTCTGAATCCAAGGCCTCTTCAAGGCAAGCACCCTGGTTCCATCCAAATGCGTCTCCTGGAGGAGGATAACATGAGGTTGAACAGTTTTAATATACCGAAATATAGCTGTGCGTTTCACCTTGTCATTGAGACCCCGCACATTCCATGACATAATCTTAATTAACTCAGCCATAGAACAGCAGAGGGGCACATAGCAGGAGGGAGCCGGAGGACCAAGCACAGCCCGAGGACCAACCCAATCCTCCAACTCCATCCAGACATTCAGCAATACATACACATAAGTAAAAAAGACATTGACCACCGGATAGAGCCTGGAGCCAAGAACAAAAACGTCCCTGCTGTGATACCCAAACCTGAAACAAGAAAAAGTGCAACAGGGTATCCAGCCTAATCCCAAAACCCAGCAAAAAATTTAAAGGCATGGCTGCAACATAGAACCACAGCCGGCGTCACTCGTGTCCACCAAAGGCAGCCCCAAAAAGGGGGGCTGTCAGATCGTCAGTCCCCAAAAAGGGGGAAAGGAAATAAAAGGGGGGGAAAAAACAAAGTCAAAAAGGTCCAAAACAAAGAATAAAAAGGGGAAAAAGCAAAAAAAAACAAAAAGTGTAAGTTGGTCGAAGAAAAGGCAAAAAAACAAGCTGAAAAAAGACAAGTTCAACGACGTGTAGCACACAGAGCTCCAATGAACTGTAGACCACACCACAGCCCCAGGGATAGAAGCAATGATCCAACCCAGGGCAATCCAGGAAACTTCAGGGCAGGAACATCAATGCAGGAACTGTAGATGTCCCCCCAGCAGCTATTGAGGAGCCAGACTGTGTGTAGACAGGAGCTTCAAATAGGGGGCACAAGGAAGCAGGGCCCCAAGAGCCCCATACCATCTTGGAGAGCAGGTGCACTAGAGGAGATTAAATGGATTCCAACCAGTCCGCAGCCTCCCCAGCCGAATTGAAGAAAAGGACGGATCCCTTATAATCCAAACGCAGGCAGCTCGGGTACATCATGCCATATTTCAGGCCCTTGGTTCTCAGGAGTTTGCGCACTTCAGTAAAGGATCTGCGCTTTTTCTGCGTTTCCACAGAGAAATAAGGAAATAACATTATCTTGCTGTTCTCAAACTGCAGCTCCTCCTGTCTCCTGGCTTCAGAGAGGATGCGATCCCTGTCACGGAAGTTCAAAAAGTGGACCAGAAAAGGCCGCGGGGCGGCCCCGGGCGGCCGAGGTCCAGTGGGAACCCTATGGGCCCTTTCCACCACGTAGGTCAGGGGAGGGGGAGGCAATTTGAGTAGATCACAAAAGAATTTCTTAGCAAACAGTGATATCCCCCCCTCCAGGTGACCCCCCAGTCTGTCCAGCGGTCCCCAGTAATGACCCCTTGGTACCTGAGTCCATAGGCCGTTCTAGCGGAGGGTTCCCGGCCCCCGCAGACATCTTCCCCGACTTTGAGGAGGCTCGGGTGCCTGTGGCTGCAGAGGGAGAAGAGGAGGCCTGTACTTGCAAGATGGCGGCGGCCGCTTTCGCGTCTCGCGGCGGGACCGATCGTTGAGGCCGCAGGGTCGGTGTTGAAACCCCGGATTTTCTCCCCGGCATTCGTGCCCCACCTGTGCCCGATGCGGAGGAGGGCAAAACCGCCGTGATCCGAGGCACAGGGGCCGTGGATGGAGCCGGATAAGTTCAGGATGAAGCGGAGCTCTGAAAGAACACGTCCAGCGCCTTCTACATCCCAGCCACGCACCAGCTGGACTGTTTTTAAGTCCAGCCCTGACGTTATTTGATCTTAGTGAATTTGACACTGCTCATAACGTTTCTGATGGAGGTATAGTGATTTGCATTTGCACCTAAAAATAGTCAAAATTGAGGTAATATAGAACTAGATCAGCGTTGGAGGTACAGTGAATTAGGCCCTGTGCTACAATGTAAAGTAGTGAGTGTTCAAGTTGCTTAACAGTGCAAATTTGCTGTCCCCTCAAAATAACTCAACACACAGCCATTAATGGCTGTTAATGGAACAAAGGACTCAGCCATGTGCTGAAGACAAACAGAAATAGTTTTGGAGGACTCTAAAAAGCAAGGAGTGTTGGAAGAGATCCTGGATAGAAGGAAGACAAATCATAAAGAAAGACTGAAAATAGGGATGATACTAAATCTACAACCCTAGTTAAGTAACTTTTAGAGTATCCCTGTCATATACATTGTCCACACTCATTTGCAATAAAGGATAGATAGCTTGTGCATGTGTATAATGTATGCATATTTTGTGCTACTCTTTGGGGGAGATTTACTAAAACAGGTGCACACAGAATCTGGTACAGCTGTTCATAGTAACCAGTCAGCTTCTAACTTATTTAATTAAGCTTTGACAATAAAACCTAGAAGTTGATTGTTACTATGCACATCTGCATCAGATTCTGTGTGCACCATTTTTAGTAAATCTTGCCCTGTATATCATATGTTGTTTTCCTAAAATTGTAGGTAGTTTGTATGAATAGGATTTTATTGTTTAGTAAACCACAAGCTTATTAATACACTACAGATGTTTTTATAATTCTTGCTTTATGGCAAAGTAACCTTAAAAAGACAAAGCAAAACAATTGGAGGCTCGTCTGGGATTTGCACTAAAGCGCAGCTAAAGCAGACCTGTTTTATGTAATGTTTTGTGAATCTCCTGACAGCCCTGTCTGATGAGATAATGGGGCCAAAAACAGGCTGTAAAATGATCTTTCTGGGGTACTAAGATAGAAGGGTGGGACCATGTGGCACTGGCAGTCAAGCTAAGAGTGTCCAGACTAAAGCACTTTTTGGAATTCCACCAAAAATAACAATGAAATATGGATTTGGCCATCCAAATCCATGAAATCGGGATGTATAGCTATAAATAACTATATATACTCAATATATGTGCACAATTCCACCAGGACATCTATTGGGCCCTTTGCTGATAATATTGGTTTGGTTTATACATTGAATTTTTGTACTGACAACGTTCTTTACTTATACAAAGCTTGTAATATTTCTCCTGTATACTGGTGTGCATCTATATGCTTATGGTTAATGTTATATGCTGGTTGCAATAGTTCCTCAGATTACTCCTCTGATTTCTGGTTCATTTCCTAGTAAGAGTATTCCCTCTGTTCACAGACACCCTGTCCTTGGTGGAGACACTGCCAACTCTATTATCAATGCCATTCTTCCACCTAGCAAAAGTTCAGATTCTCTTATCCTGTTTGGGGAGGCCCATTTCTCATAACCCTCCCCCCTCCCAAAAAAAGAGGGCTACACTATAATAAGATGCATGTGACCCATCGACCAATGAAAAAATGCTATTTACAACATTCATATCAAAATATGCTAAAGCACTGGAGGGTAAAATGAGTAAAGTGATGCAAAGAAGGATCTGGAAAAAGATCTGTAGTCTTTGTGGTGTCTGCATTAAACAGACAGAATGCAAACAACTTGAGTTCTATTGTATATTGAGCTCCATTCACAAAGCGGTATTTTCTTCTTTATAATTTGCGGTAAAATAGCATTTTTCAAAAAGTTTTTTGGCATTCCCAAAAAAATGCTACTAAAATAAGGCATGCAGTATTTCATCGGAATATGCGGTATTTATCTTTTTATATATCATAAAACCATGCTGTATTTTATGTCATGTGATGTCATGTGATATCTAGTGGAGTGGATACAGTGGAGAAGATTTAGAACACCTGTCAGTTTTTGTTGCTAATAAAGAAGTAAAATGGTTTAAACTGTAGAAGTATGTCAACTCACTTAGACAGTGCAGTCCCCGCATTGCATGTATTAATACAAAAGAAAAAATGTGACTAGAATACTGGTCAAATGGAAGCTGCTTTCACAAGTTAAAGGGTAACTCCACTTTTGCAGGAAAAAAAATAGCAAATAAAGAACAAACAATATAGTGTTTACCATTGCAACGCAAATCATATTGTATTTGAATGTTATTGAAATTTACTTTTCCTTTTCAATCTGCAGCTGTTGTAATTTTCTGAAAATGCAATACAATATGGCTGCCTGGAGCTGTTCTGTACACAGAATGTATACTGACCACACCCCAGAAACATAATTTCCTGCTTGTGTGATTGGCTCACCAATTTTCCCAGAAGTCTGCCTAAGATACAAGTCAGATTTCAGGCATCCCCTGCAACAAAAATGTCATTTTTGGTGAGATACTTCCAATAGTAACACGTCTAAAGGGATGCAGGCCCAGCAGCCTCCCTCATTAGAGCCCTGCAGCTGCCACAGCTGATGGATAATTATGAAACCACTCCCATTAGACCCACTCAACACAGAGGAACAAACAATGATTTCTTCAGAATAACAAAAGGTAGAAATCTGCAACAAAGTTTGTTAAAATCCTTGTATTGTACACATATCACCCAAAGGGAAATTTTTTTTTCTCAACAAAAATGGAGTTGTGCTTTAACCTTCCTAGCGGTATTCCCGAGTGTGGCTCTGGGTTAAATTTCAGTGCCAAAAGCGGTACCGCTAGGAAGATCGCTGGATCCTGGTAGAGGGGTTACTTACCTTTTACCCGGGATCCAGCTATGTATGCGGGCGGTGTGCGGTGGCGGATCTTCCTCCCGCGGCTGTAGAGCCCCGGCTTCCGTCTCCTGCGACGTGACGTTCGCAGGGGGGTGGAACCGGCGGCAAATTCAAAAAGTTAAAAGCACAAACACACTGATACACTGTAATCCTATTGGATTACATTACTAAAATAAAATAAATTGATTGCCCCCCCAGTGCTTTCTCCATTGCCCTTCCTGCATTTTTCCTGTACCTTGTGTCTGGATACTGCAGAGCGACCATGGCATCAAAAAAGCACGCCAACACCTCAAAAGCGGTATATGACCTGCTGGAGAACAGCGACAGTGATACAGAATCGTTTGCAGAATGGAGTGATAGCGATTCATGGGGAAGTTCGTCTTCGGACCCAGAAAGTGATTTCAGCGATGATCCTGCGACTGTGCCCGTTCGATCGACTGCAGTATGGAGCACGTAGCGCCCCCAAGGTTCCCATTTACCGGAGCACCTGGTATCAAAGTGGATTTTGAGGATGACAACCCCTTGGCATACCTGCAACTCTTTTTGACCAATGAGGTTATTGAAAAGATTGTTGTAGAAACCAATCGGTACCAGGAGCAACAAGCTGCAGCGCATCAGCGGTTTTCAAGGAGCAGGATGTGGGAACCCGTGACCAAAGCGGACATCTGGAAGTTTCTGGGCCTAATTATTCTGCAGGGAGTGGTGGGGAAACCCCTTCAGAAGTGGTATTGGACCACCAACAAATTACTGACCACCCCTTTTTTTGGCACGGTTATGTCCAAATACAATTTTTCGCTCATTATGAAGTATTGGCACTTTACAAATAATGACGAATTTGACGAGACTTCTCATCCAGCACCAAAGCTCAGAAAGATTTGGGACATTTATCAAATCATTTTGAAAAATTTCCAGCAGTCCTATGTGCCAGAAAGAGACATTTGTATAATGGCCTTTAAAGGAAGACTCAGCTGGATACAGTATATTGCGTCCAAGAGAGCACGCTTTGGCATAAAGTCATTTATACTATGTGAATCCAGCTCTGGGTACATTTGGAATTCGGTCCTATACACCGGGAAAGGAATCAAATTCAATGAAAGCTTCAGCAGCTTTGGAATGGCAACCGCTTCTGTTCTTACGCTGATTGCGCCATTGCTGAATCAGGGGTACTGTGTCACCACAGACAATTTTTATACATCCCCAGAACTGTATGAGTTCCTTCTACACAACAAGACGGATGCGTATGGGACCGTTAGAGCTAACCGGCGTAACATGCCCCCAACCTTTGCCAACAAAAAGCTCAAGCCCGGAGAAATAGTTGCCTGGCAGAAAGGAAAAATGATGGCACTGAGATGGCGCGACAAAAAAGATGTGTGCCTGATGAGTACCATTCACAACACCTCTACTGTCATGGTACATACAAAAGGTGGAAAAGATGTAATGAAACCCCAACTGGTGATGGATTACAACAACACCATGGGAGGTGTGGACAGAGCTGACCAGGCCATGACTTTTTATCCGGCAATGCGGAAACAACAAAAAAATATAGTTATTTATTATATTATAATTTAGGATTTTGTGTTTCAAACTTTATCATACCCGGGATGTTATAAAGAAGAACGCACAGTAAAAAAAAAATCATATATAAATAGTTGGTTTGGGCTGCTCATCCTTAAGAATTACTAGCAAAATAATGGTACCGCTTTCAGCACCTAAAATCCGAAATAATCATACCGCCAGGGAGGTTAAGTTAGGTAAATTCAACATATCTTTCCAAATGTCAAATATTGAAATAAAATAGTATAAAAAAAAAAAAAAATCACACACATATATAAATACCCTTCTTCTACAATGTAATCAATTTTATTGATGGAAGAAGGGTACTTACCGTATATATATATATATATATATATGAGTGTGTGTTATTTTTTTATACTATTTTTTTTCAATATTTGACATATTTAAAGATATTTTGTATTTGCTTAAAGTATAACTAAATGAAAAATGTTAGTTTTGGATAGGGTGGAGAGGTATTAGAACACCTACAGGTATTTTTTTTTTCTGTCTGTGCCCTCATTATAGAGATTCGCCACTCTATTTGTCCTATTTACCATTATCATCTAAAGTGAAATGAAAAGAAAATCCCAAGTTTGGGGTTTTCTCTAGAAAAGTAATAGAGGGTACATCTTCCAATGGGGATACAGATGGCAAAAAATTCTAATCCTTAATTACTCTATCCAAAATGAAAAAAAAAGTGTTGCCTAATGTTACATTTTCAAGCAGCCTTTCTCAACTTTTTCAACACAGATTAACCCTTGAAATAATTTCCAGGTCTCAGGGAACCCCTGCTAAAAATGACTATATCTACAACTCATGATAGATTAGTGTTATGGTCAGTGGGAAGAATGCTCCTTACCAGGGCTGCTGTTAGAAATCGCGGGGCCCCATACAGATTACCTGGCAGGGCCCCCCCCAAGAAAATATTAAAGATATATTTAGCTAAAATTACAACAAATTCACTATTAGCAGACACAAATATAACATAACTCGCATAATTCCTGCTAAATCTAAAAAAAAATATATGTTAAATAAAAAAGAAGATGAGATGAGAAAAATATACAGGCTGGGCAGTTGGAGCTCAGTGATCAGAGAGACAGAGAGAGAGAAACAAAGTTACAATTTACAAATAAACTCCTGAGCAGAGATAAGTGCTGGGAGGGGGGGCCACACAAGGGAGGGGGATTAGTGAGGGACAACTGTCTCTTTCTCAACAGATAAAAGCTGATAGCAGGGAGAGGGACAGATCAGATTCAGGTGCTGGAGGAAGATTTCTGTATTTGTTGTCCATCACTAATCCCCCTCTCTGTGTGGGCCCCCCCTGTGTGCTCGGGGCCCCCTACAAGAGGGCTGGTGGTCCCCCCCTATCAGCGGCCCTGCTCCTTACACTTTTGGACACTGGGAAGAATTACCCCCTTACAGATAGCTAAAAAGATCAATGATATCAGTGGGAACTTGTCGGAGGGAAGATATCTCTAAAAATAAATTGTAGTAAAGTAAGTAGAAGTAAGTATATTTCAAATTGGAAAAAAGGGGTGCCCTTGTGGGACTTTGAATGAGGTGGATGCAATAAATGAACATAAATGTAAAATAGCAGATTTATTAAGTATAAAATGTACAATGAATGTATAATACATATTACAACGAACATCAATACAAAGCACAATAGGCATAATAAAATCGTAACATCAGCAAATGGATATCATATATTAAACTCATATCTTGAATTTGAACTCGACGCAGTAGAGTTTACCCACTACATATGGCATATGTCCTGGCAAGGGATTAGACTATCGTGATATGCATGTACATTGTTTTATGTTTGTAATGGTTGGGAGGTTTTTTGAAGCAAATTATGTATATGCTTGTGTATTCACAAAAAAAAAAAAGACTAAAAATCTGGTGAAATGACAGGAGAAATGTATATTTTACTACATGTAATAGGGTGGATTTACTAAATGAATCGGGTGGATTTACTAAAGGCACATAGCCTGAGAACTGTGCAGGTGAGGTTGCTCCAGAGCTTAGTAAATGAGGGGGAACCTATTATATTTTTACATTCCAAAATACCGCATATCTGGCCACTACTTTTCATGCGGTATTTACAGAGGGTTTTGCTGTAAATTCCGCAAAACAGTAAAGTGAATTGACCGTTTCAAGATCGCATGTAATATTTAGGCAAAATGTGTCTGGATACCTACATACTGCATGCGAGTTTGTGAGTTGCTTTTGTGACTGGAGCCCATTGTCTCTGTCAAGGATTTTATTACAGAAAGGTACTTGTATAAAAGTGTGCAAAGTACCTGAAGTTATATTGTTAGCTTTTCCCTTAGGAGATTCAAATTGCACCAGAAACTTTTTTCAAACACTTTTCAAATGCTTTTGTAAGAGGCTCTTCATCACTTTTACAAGCCCAATATGTTTCCTTGTGGAACAGAAAAGTGCTCTCTTGTTAGGTTTCTTTAAAACACTGGTTAATGGGTATTAAATAAAAATAAGTAAAATAAAAAATGTTCTGGCACACTTAAAGGGTAACTGCACTTTGACCTGGTGTTGGAGAGACAATGTAGTCTATTTTCTTAGTGGTAGTAGTAATACATACAGTATAAGCCATTCAAGCTTTACTGCTTTGTACAAAGCCTGCAATCTAGAATTAATAGAGGAGAGCATAGAGATTAGCTTATCACTTTCTTGATGTTATTTAATTACATTGGGGTGGTGTTTAAACTAGCATAGACTGCAGCATAGTCTTCAGGAAAGTAAAGGACCCAGCTGTGTTATCTGGCAGGGGAGCTTGAAACACAGGGAGGGCTGTTGTTCTACTTCTAATTTCCCCCACCACCACCTACTCTGATTAACTGGCTTATTTCCAGTATCAAACTAATAAGGTTTAAATCAGAGCGACACAACACAAGATACCCAAGGCTGAAGACAGAGGGGCTGAAAGAGAGGTCGGGTTCATTATTACCACCAGGTGCACTCTCAGTGTTCTAATGAGGTAAGGGAGAATCTCACCAAAAAATAAATTCCTGTTGCACGGGGTGCATAATTTATTTACTGAATTTTAGTGCAATTGTCTAAGAAAATCAGTGACCCAATCACACAAACAGTAAATTACATTTTTGGGAGTATGGGATAGTAGACAGGATTTCTTATACTCTAAACTTATACTAAAATGATGACACTGCACACTTAACTGTTGGATTTTAAAAGGCCGCGGCCATTTATTATTTGTTTAACCGCTTGCCGACCGCTGCAAGTACATATACTGCGGCGGTCAGCCCCGGCCAGGCAAAGTGACGTATCGGTACATCACTAGCCTGTGAGCCAATAGCGGGCGAGCGCACGCCCCCGAAGGCGCGCTCCCGCCCCGGCTCGTTCCCTAACGGGTCCGCCGGTCACTCGCGATCGTCCGCCGTGAAGGGAGAAAGGCAGGCGGCTAACATAAACAAAGCCGCCTGTCATTCTTCCCTGTGTAAAAATGGAGATCATACGGTTCTACTATGTAGGACCGTTGATCTCTGTTCTTACACCAGTAGCCATGTCCAATCACAGTTAGAAACACACCCCTAGGGACATACTTAACCCCTCCTTCCCCAATATAGTTAACCCCTTCCCTGCCAGTGTCATGTTTACAGTAACAGTGCATATGTATAGCACTGATTACTGTAGTAATGTCACTGGTACCCCCAAAAGTGTAAAAAATATCATTCAAGGGTCCGATCTGTCCGCCGCAATGTCGCAGTCCCGCAAAAAAAAATTGCAGATCGCCGCCATTACTCGTTAAAAAAAAACAACAAAAATGACAAAAATCTTTCCCTTAGTTAGTAAACGCAAAAACTTTTGCGCAAACCAATCAAAATACGCTTATTGTGATTTTTTTTACCAAGCATATGTAGCAGAAAACAAATTGGCCAAAAATGTTAAAAAATTTTGATTTTTACATTTTTTTGGGGAGGAATTTCATATAAAAAAATGTGAAAAATATTGTTATTTTTGCAAAATTGTCGCTCTTTTTTTGTTTATAGCGCATGATCAAAAAATCGCATAGGTGATCAAATACCACCAAAAGAAAGCTCTGTTTGTGGGAAAAAAAGGACGTCAAATTCGTTTAGGTACAGCGTTGCAGGACCGCGCAATTGTCCGTTAAAATCACGCAGTGCCGAATCGCAAAATAGGCCCTGGTCAGGAAGGGGGTAAAATCTTCCGGGGCTTAAGTGCTTAACAAACACTTAATCAATTATCCCGTCCGTCACCACCCCACAGCGTGGCCCGTTCGGCACAAGTGCCCAAATTAGCGTTAAATATATCTAAACACGATATCTGACAGGTGAGTGTCATCACTTCTATACAGGCTTCTAATTCCTCCCTCTAGCTCAAAATGTCTAAAGGAAGAAATCCCAGGGCTACCTAACAGTTTCTCCAGAGCCCTGTTAATTCGCTTCCTGATTTTTTCCAATGGTTTCAGATAAGGATTTTTAAACCAAGCTAACCTAGGGACAATTTCGAAGAACACTAAGGCTATTTGAGGATAGTATGACTGAACAAATTGGAGATCATCCCTAATTCTAAATATTAAATGTAATGTCTTTACCTTTCCCACATCACTGCCCCCCAGATGAAGGATAAGAACGTCAGGAGGGGAAATAGTAACCTACAAACTTCAAAAAGAAACTCGGACCATTGCATGCCCCGCTTACTGAACCATTGAACCTTGAAAACCTGAGGATCCAGACCAATATTCTCAGTATAACTCCTCCTTCTAGATCTCGCCCGGGCCCAGTGTACGAATGAATGGCCAATGATCCAAACTGAGACCCCGCATCCTAGAAATATCAACAGAAAGAGTAAGGGCGAATATAAGAAAGGTAAGCACTAGACTTCTATCTACCAATGTTCTTTAACATCTCAGCATTAAAGCCCAATCTAGCAGCTTCTGTGGCTGCACCAATACTGAGCGAATGAGATGACAGCTTTAAATGATCTAGATGCAAAAATTTTAAACATTTTTTTAGTACAGAATTAAATTGGAACTTGGACAAAGGTTTACCTGACTGATGAACGAAAAAGGAACCGGAACCGGGAAACCTAACTGACACAAACTTTTTCAACAGGAATACAGGACATATTACTGAATCCTTGTACTCGTTTAAGTGTATCCACTTAACCGCACCTAATTGGTCGGTCTTGGAGTAACGCAATAATATACTCACTGAGTTATCAAAAAGCAGAACATCTGAAAATAATAAACCAGAATCACCATACCTCCCATCCGGCACGAGCTCAGAGATCCTTAATGCAGCAAAGAACATTAGAGAGAAAGCCGCCTGAAACAGGGCCGACTCGTATAATGAATTACATACATTTACCGAGGCTGCACATAGCATTTCCAAAAGTTCAGGTGTAATAGGTTTCCTGGAATCTTGACGCCAATTACTCCTGCGGTAGCCTTTTAAAGCCTGCCTTACCGAGAAGAAGGATGAACATGGAGGACAATGTCGTAATTTGGCAAAAAAAGAAACCCCTGCTAATATCCTGTTGATGTGAGACCAGGAGTAGCGCTTAACAAATAAAGAATTCAAAAATAGCAATATCAAAGGTTCAGAAAAACTATCTTGCGGCTCCCCCATCAAGTACAGATGAGACAGCCAAAATGACAGTGCCGATTGGTATCCGGCCATAGTAGCTGGGGATAGTGAATTAGATATATTGCTGGAAACGAGACTTAAACTATGTTCCACAGATGGGCAGGGTACCAAAAACTTGTCCGATCCATTGGGCAATAGCTGGAAAAATCGCTACATCTGTAGACGAGACAAAGAGTCTGCCAAAATGTTGTCTTTGCCTGCGACAAAAGTAGCCTTTATCCAGATATTCAAACGCAGACATCTGGATACAAGATACCTCAATAATTTAATCACTGGGGGGGATTTGGAGGACAAACAATTGACAGCGAACAGGACTCCTTTGTTATCAGTCCTGACCATAAGACGTTTGTTTTTGAAATTATGACCCAAAATCTCTAAAGCAACAACTATGGGAAAAAGTTCTAGCAAAACGCTGTTACGAGTGTAACCCAATCTAACCCATCTGTCACTCCAAGAGTCAGCGCACCAGCGGGTGCGCCAAATAGCGGCGAAACCCACTGAGCCTGCTCTGTCTGTAAAAAGGCAAAAATCTTTGTCCAGGATGAATTCTTCCTGCCAAACGGACCTACCGTTAAAATAAATCAAGAATTGAATCCAAACTAACATGTCCTCTTTGATGTCATGAGACAACCTAATATGAGATTTTAAACCAGAGATGGCAGAATACAATTTTCTAGCGAATAATTTACCTAGAGGGATAATCCTAGATGCAAATGCTAGTAAACCCAAAAGCGAAAGGAACTTCTTTCAAACATACCTTGCGCCTGCGTATCATCATCAGCAAACACCGTTCCAGCTTAGAAACTTTGTCGGGAGGCAGTCTGAACTCCATCAGCATGGAGTCAATTGTAATACCTAAAAATTGGACGCAAGCGGAAGGCCATTCTGTTTTCTTGTGCACTAAAGGAATGCTGAAACTGTTCAAATATATCAAAAAATGTGTGCAATAAATGCAAACAGTCCGACGACCCCTCCAGACCTAAAAATAAAAAATCATCTAAATAATGTACAATGTCATTAGATTTGGATAATAACCCACTCTAAAAAGGATGAGAAGCATTCAAAATAAAAACATGATAGAGAGCAACCCATAGGGAGACACCTATCGAAAAAATAATGGTCCAAAAAATAAAAACCTAAGGAGTTAAATGAATCAGGATGGACTGGCAGAAGGCGAAAAGCGGATTTAATGTCTGTTTTTGGCATCAGCGCCCCCCTACCCAACCGCCTCAGTATGACCAAGGCATCATCAAATGTGGAGTATTGTACAGATGCTAAATCCTCGCTTATTTCATCATTTAAAGATTCCCCGAAAGGGAATGACAAATGGTGAATAAGCCGATAAGTATTTGCTTCCTTCTTCTGTACAATACCTAAGGGAGAAATCCTAAAGTTGGGGAAAGGAGGGTAAACAAAAGGACCAGCAAATCTTCCCGACTGCAATTCTTTATTTATTTTGTCTATAACTATATCTTCAAAATGATAAACAGACTTTAGGTTTCTGACTACTTTACAACCAAGGCCAGAAAACTTGTGCAAAGGGAAACCCTCGCTAAAACCTTCAGTTATTAGCGTGGCTTTCACTTTGTCGGGGTACAGTTGGAGCCACGGGAGCATTTCGTGAAGTTTCATCGGCGTTATATCCTTTTGGTAAGCTCCCTGGCGTCTGTGCACTCTGCATCTTTTTAAAACATTTGGCGATGGGATGGGACCCTGCACAAAAAGCGCATTTGTGCTTGTATTTGCAGGTCCCAGGCCACTTACATTGCGATTTGTTGTAGTTAAAACACACTCCTTTCCTGAAAGTGGAAGCTGAAGTTTGAGACTGTTGTCCAGTGAAATTTTGTTCGAAAATTGGCCTTTGGGGAAGAAAAAGATTGAGCCATAAGCTCACGTCCTTAACTCCCCATTTCAAATTTGGTTGTACAGCCAGCTTTTGGCGGAAGGCCACTTCATAATTGAACCATGCCTCCAATATTATGTCGAGGTGCTGAAAAAGACCAATACTCTTAGAAGGGAATTTTTCATACATAACTGCTGCATAAATACGATTTAGTTACTGGACGTCTCCTCTCATCCTCATCTTTCTTATCACCTTTGGACACAAAATCTTTTGCTGAAGGTAATAGAGACAGCATATCGAAAAAACTACCTTTCCAGATTTTTTCCTTTAGGGAATCGGATAAATGAAATCCCAACTCACATGTCAATGCTTCTCTCAAACACACTTCAGGCAGATTCTGCGTTTTGGCCAACAGAAAGGAATTTGACTCCAAATTTAAATTAGGTGTCTGGGTGCCTGTTGTTAAAGGACCACTAGATTGCGCCCAAACATCGAGAGGAGAAGCAAAAACATTGGAAACAACAGCAGCAGGTACAGGCTGTACATTACAAGAACTAACAATAGATTTAAATTCAGTCAGAAAACCCTGGAATAGATTAGCAAATGCAATATTGGAAGACAAGGCTGATGACTCACCGCTCTTGTCATTCCCAATCGCTGACAGTCCTTCACGCTGACCTGATCTGGCAGGAGCTGTAGGAGAAATTCCCTGCATAACAGCATTCAAGGGGTTAGCTGCCTCACCTGGTCTGCGGTGGGATGGATGCTCCAGCGTCTGGGGGGCCTGTGCTGATGCTGCCTGTGAATGGGCCAGCCGTTCGGCGGTGGAAGATGTTGTCCGGCCTCTGTCCCTTGCACCTGGGGAGGATCACGGGGTCCGCCTCGGCACGGTCCGGACGTCTGCAGGGGGTGAAAACCTTTGGCGGGGGGTCCTTCTCCTCTTCGCCAAAGTGGAAGGCCCGGAGGCGCAGCGCCTGCGCACCTCTGCCAGTGGTCGCTCCTCCTCGTCCGGCTCCGGTGTAGATGACGTGCTTCCTCTTGCGGCGGTGACATCTTCCGGTCTCCAGCTCGGTCCGACGGATGGCTCCAATGCTGCGGACATCTGAGACGCGGCTCCCGGCGGTTCAGCTTAACCCGAAGAAGGTAAGGCAAGGCACTGCTTTATCCAATCCTCTCCTCCTTCTTCTCCAGCCCGTTCAATTAAGCGACGAAGAAGGCTCATCCTGGGAGAACTCCTGGACCAGCGGCACGGAACAGCGCGGTTTGAGTTGTGAGGTGGTCTGAAGATTCTGTCACTTGTGAGCCCCCTTAAATAGCACTGAGGTGAGCTCTGGAGGCGGGAAAGATACAGGAAAAAACAGGTACAGTACCTAATCTTCCTAGCTACAGGGGAGGCTTGCTTGGATAGGGGCTTATTCTAACCAACGGAATGCTACGGACCCTGTCTCCCTCTCGGCAACAAGGTTTCTTCACACTCTAAGCCTGCCAAAATAGCTCCCAGTTGCTAAGCTTACCCTGTCACTCTCCCATAGATAAAAGGGGGTTGTTGAACCCCCTTTTCTTTCCATTCTGTGTACAAGTAGTGCACAGAAAACCTCCAGGTTGCCATTTTGCATTGAATTTTTTTACATTGCCTGGAGTTGCCTGGAGTTGAGCTTCAACAATACAAACTTTTTCTTGTAATATTTTCCTCTAAACACTTTCTAGAGGTATTTTCAAGTCAAAAAGTATGAAGACTCAATAGGGAACTTTTTTTGTCTGATTTGATAGAAAAAAATAAAATTTTTATAAGACCAAAATATGAAGACTTGTGATTCTATGTGGATATATTTTCCACCACAAATTAAATAACTGGGCACATTGAATTTAAAAGGTGCATTGAATGTAAAAGGTGCATTGAATTTAAAAAGTGAAGTCCTTGCTGGTATTTTCTCATATCTATTCATTCATTCTTACTAAGTTGTATGGAGGTGATTTTTTTTTTCTGCTGCAGAACATTGAACCATTCACATCAGTCTCTGCCTCTGAAGGAGTTTACAATCTAAAGTCCGTTCCATAGCTATTATTATTAAAATTATCCGCAGACTACAGACAAAGAACATTGTGAGGCACTCCAGTTCCCTAAAACTTCTGAGCAGCTGCTGGCAAACATATATGAGATTCACACAAAAGGCACCTATATGGCTTTTCTACCATTTATTACTTGCCATTGCTAGCATGAAGCTAACAAGTTAAATCTATATTGATTCAGTCCTATCCACTTTATCTTTATATATATATATATATATTTAACAATATTATAAGGCAACACTTTTGTTTTTTTCCCCATTTTTCATGAGCTGAACTCAAAGATCTAAGACTTTTTCTATGTACACAAAAGACCTATTTCTCTCAAATATTGTTCACAAATCTGTCTAAATCTGTGTTAGTGAGCACTTCTGCTTTGCTGAGATAATCCATCTACCACACAGGTGTGGCATATCAAGATGCTGATTAGACAGCATGATTATTGCACTTAGGCTGGCCACAGTAAAAGGCCACTCTAAAATGTGCAGTTTTATCACACAGCACAATGCCACAGATGTTGCAAGTTTTGAGGGAGTGTGCAATTGGCATGCTGACTGCAGGAATGTCCATCAGAGCTGTTGCCCACGAATTTAATGTTAATTTCTCTACCATAAGCAGTCTTCAAAGGCGTTTCAGAGAACTTGGCAATAAATCCAACCGGCCTTACAACCTCAGACCACATGTAACCACACCATCCAAGGACCTCCACATCCAGCATCTTCACCTCCAAGATCGTCTGAGACCAGCTACCCGAACAGCTGCTGCAACAATCAGTTTGCATAGCCAAAGAATTTCTGCACAAGCTGTCAGAAACCATCCCAGGGAAGCTCATCTGCATGCTCGTCGTCCTCATCGGGGTCTCGACCTGACTGCAGTTCGTCGTCGTAACTGACTTGAGTGGGCAAATGCTCACATTCGAAGGTGTTTGGCACTTTGGAGAGGTGTCCTCTTCACGGATGAATCCCAGTTTCACTGTATAGGGCAGATGGCAGACAGCGTGTATGGCGTCGTCTGGGTGAGTGGTTTGCTGATGTAATTGTTGTGGATCGAGTGGCCAGTGGTGGCGGTGGGGTTATGGTATGGGCAGGCGTATGTTATGGACAACGAAAACAGGTATATTTTATTGATGGCATTTTGAATGCACAGAGATACGGTGACGAGATCCTGAGGCCCATTGTTGTGCCATTCATCCACGACCATCACCTCATGTTGCAGCATGATAATGCATGGCCCCATGTTGCAAAGATCTGTACAGAATTCCTGGAAGCTGAAAACATCCCAGTTCTTGCATGGCCAGCATACTCACCGACATGTTACCCATTGAGCATGTTTGGGATGCTCTGGATCGGCGTATACGACAGCATGTTCCAAGTCCTGCCAATATCCAGCAACTTTGCACAGCCATTGAAGAGGAGGTTGGTCCAACATTCCACAAGACACAATCAACAACCTGATCAACTCTATGCAAAAGAGATGTGTTGCACTGCATGAGTGTCACGTACCTGATCCGAGGCCGAGGTGCAGAGAGGGCTCCCCTTGCGGCTGAGTGCGGTACACCCCTGGGGTTGAGACAGAGGGTGTAGCACCCACAGAAGCACCGATTGCCGGCAGGGTCCTTATGGCGGTCTCAAGCAGGGTTCTGGGTAGGAATACACCGGACAATCTAAGAAGGAACCAGGAACAACCAGGCAGTAGGTGTAAGACCGGCCGGGGGTCGAACACAGGGCTAGGTAGGAAGCTTCAACAGGTGCAAGCCAAAGGTATAGCAGGACGGCCAGGAGCAGACAAGTCCATGGGAAAGCCGAGATCAGGTACTGGAGGGCAGGTAGACAGGAAGCAAGAAAGTGGGCCAAGCCAAGGTCAGATAATAGGAGAGCCAAACTGGAGCAGGGATGGTGAGACTAAGCCAAGGGTCAAAGCCAGGAGAGAGAGCAGACAGGTCAGGAACAAGCCGGGTCAAACTGGAATCCAGGAAGTTGTAAATGCTCAGGACACAGGAAGAGCTGAAGACAATCCAGCAATTTGATGAGCTGAGCAGAGTCCTTTTATAGGCCAGTGAATGAGTCTATGGCCTGAGTCCATTGCGGCCATTGGAAGTACTGGCGAAGTTGCCAGTTGCAGCACAGCCATTTCTCTGACAACGAGTCTATGGCCTGAGTCCATTGCAGCCATTGGAAGTACTGGCGGAGTTGCCAGTTGCAGCACAGCAATTTCTCTGGCAATGAGGCAAATGGTGGTCACACCAGATACTGACTGGTTTTTGGACCCCCTAATACAGTAAAACTGCACATTTTAGAGTGGCCTTTATTGTGGCCAGCCTAAGGCACACCTGTGCAATAATCATGCTGTCTAATCAGCATCTTCATATGCCACACCTGTGAGTTGGATAGATTATCTCGGCAAAGCAGAAGTGCTCACTAACAAAGATTTAGACAGATTTGTAAACAATATTTGAGAGAAATAGGCCTTTTGTGTACATAGAAAAAGTCTTGATCTATGAGTTCAGCTTATGAAAAATGGGGGCAAAAACAAAAGTGTTGCATTTATAATTTTGTTCAGTGTGTGTAAACATCCCTTGTAATAGGAATAGGGCATGACAGGTCCTCTTTCTGAAAAGATCTGCAGTCTATAAGTCCCCACATCTCTCCTCTTGGCTGGAAAGCCTGAGTTTAAAAATAAAAAAAATAAAAAATCTCAGACTTTTTATAAAAAAACAATGGCAGTGTTTACACCTGCCGGTGCCAGACGCGACGTCATGAAATCTCTACTGGCCTCCAAGGGTCATAGAGATGGCTGGGGGCCATCTGGTTCCCAGTCAGCTCTAAGGTAAACTTTCACCGGCGGCAGGTTCATTCTCCGACTTGCCGATCTCACAGACGAGACCAGAGAAGCACCGAAGAAGCACTGGAGGGAGGCGGGGGGGGGGGGGGGGGGTTGACATTCCCTCCCGCCGTTGTTAAAAGCAACAAAGTGGCAAAACAACCCCTTTGATTGTTTTTACTGTGCACGGAATCGCCTACTGAAAACAAATATATCTGAATGATGCCTGGAGCTGAAGGCATTATTCAGATATCACCACTTCAAGTCCCCTACGTTAATGACGGCAACCCGGGGGAAGTGAATACTGAGGTTGTTCTCAGAGACGATGCAGAAGAACAGAGAACCAAATTTACCAAACAGGGCCGATGCTTGTCAATTTTGCATCCTAGGCAAGACCAGCTACTTGCACCCCCCCAAAAAAAAAAAAAACTGTACACATTGCCCCACTTCCTGCACATAATATCCTCCCTTTAACTCGACGACCCCCTTCCTGCATACACTGCCCCCCTTCCGGCACACACTACCCCTATTAACGCTACACCCCCTTCCTGCACACACTGCCTCCCTTCAATACTACATACCCTTTAAACCTACACCCGCTTCCTATACACACTGCCCCCTTTTAACCCTACACCCCCCTTCCTGCACACACTTCCCCCCTTCCTGTATACACTGCCCCCTTTAACTCCCTTCCCGCACAAACTGCCCCCTTTCCTGCACACACTGGCCTATATAGACTATACCCCCCTGTGATGTGTGTTGCCCCCTCATTGAACTGACCTGAGCTGCCTTGCCAAACACATTGAGCAGGGAATGGTTGGAGCAGGGCTGCCACTAGAAATCCCGGGGCCCCCGGATTCCTGACAGAGCCCCCCCACCCCCCAAAAAAAAAAAAATAATAAATCTATTAGATATTATCACTAAAAATATAAAAATACATGAAAATCAATATTAGCAGACACAAACATAACATAACATACAAAATTCCTGCTAAATCTAAAAGATAAAACTGTGCTGAGATAATAAATAAAGCTCTCTGTGTGGCAATATGCACCTGATCCCCACCAACCAGCATGGTCTCAAGATTATCACTATGCACATTTATAAATGAAATAAATTTATGATGTGTTTTTTATGTTTCAGATTATTATGTTTTATTTTGTATATTTGAGCACGGAATGCACTTTTGGTTACAGTAATATATTTTTGAATTAGAAGATCTCTAAGGTTATTTTTTTATTTTTTTTATTTTACAAGAAAATAAAATGGTTCCAACAATACTTGGCTATCTTTTTTTCCAGAAAATAGCATCTTTGGAGTAGGCAGCAATATATGTATTATACGTGTATGAAAAAAATAAGAAAGGGACACATAAATAGTTAGATGTTTTCCATTCATAATCCACTGATAATGGTGTTGAGTTAACTTTATAAAAAAAACACCATGCAACATGCATAATAGCCAAATCATTAACATCATAACAGAACACATGCCTCTTTAAATAAAAGAAAAATAATTAGCAGCAGCAGCTTTATTCTTCTCACATTAACCAAGATGAGCATGTGCACTGCATTTCAAAAATGAATTTGCCTGCCGCGAGACGAAAGTTCTTTCTTGATACAATGGCTATTTTTCGTGCACAAATTCTTCCGGGTCATTATTTGCTTCTGATCATGCGTGTTCATATTTTAGATTTTTGACTGACGAATTCTGTACAGACTTCACGAAAATCAGATGTTCTATTCACGTACGACAAAAATTATATAGCCTGCGCATCAGGATTTTTTCGGCCAAAAAGTCGGAGTCGGCTGTTGAAAGCCCTATACTAACAATCCGAAAAATGGCAGATCGTTCGTCGGACGAAATTTCCCTTCAGATTTTCGTATTGTGTGTACAGGCCTTAAGCCTTGCCCTGAACACATAACTTACTTGTACAAGTACAGAATAATACCTGTTGATCTTCCAGACATGCACTTTTAAGCCCTGTTTTGGGCTAGTAAAATCCAGCTTTTTTGTGGACTGAGTGGTATCAGTCCTTCTAATGTCTTAAGCTTAACTACTCAACTTCTCCAGCAAGAGGGCTAATTAGCCTAGAGATAACATAGGAAGTCCGCACAGGACAAAGGACAATTCTGAATTAGAGACAAGATCAATAATTTGTACTTATCGGATATAACAAAATGCTTTCAGTGGTATATTTAACAGACCAAAAGGGAGCAAATAAAAGAAGTTCATTGGACGACTTCACAAACACTCTTAGGCCCCTTTCACACACGGAGTCTGTCAGGCGGACTCAGTTTTTCTCAGCGGGGGATCGATCCTTAGGTGTTCAGGCGCCCTGTGCGAGCTAATCTTGTGGCGCCCCCCCCCCTCCGCGCGCGCATTTTCTTGCACCTTTTATGCACTTCATTTGACTTTTCTTTTTTTTGATCACTAATAACTGAGCCCCCTCTTACATCAGAGACCCCCCACACAGAGCCCCCCCTACATCAGAGAGCCCCCACACACAGCCCCCCTTACATCAGAGACCCCCCCACACAGAGCCCCCCTCACATCAGAGACCCCCCCCACACATCAGAGACCCCCCCACACAGAGCCCTCCTCACATCAGCGACCCCCCCATACACAGAGACCCCCACATCAGAGAGCCCCCCTTACATCACAGACCCCCCACAAAAAGCCCCCTTACATCAGAGTTTCCCCAAACAGAGCCCCCCACATCAGAGAGCCCCCCTTACATCACAGACCCCCCACACAAAGCCCCCTTACATCAGAGCCCCCCCCACACAGAACCCCCCACATCAGAGAGCCCCCCTTACATCACAGACCCCCCACACAAAGCCCCCTTACATCAGAGCCCCACACAGAGCCCCCCACATCACAGACCCCCCACACAAAGCCCCCCTCACATCATAGACCCCCCCTTACATTTTTTGAAGGAGAGAGATCTAACTTACCTCACGCTGTCTGCAGCTTTTTTTTTCTTTAAACTTCTCGCCCCCACACATCCCCGGGGAGTGTGGGCGGGGCGGGAGGAGAAAGAGAAGGGGCAGGAGGAGGAGGAGCTGACAATCTCTCCTCTGGCGTCCCTGCAGGGAGGAGGGATCTTTCAGCGTGGATCGGAGGCTGAGCTGTGTGTGATACACAGCTTGCCTCAGACTGCAGCAGCTAGGAGACCAATGGCACAGCGGCCTGTGTTAACCCTGTCCAGGCCGTGGTCGCCGCTTACCTCCCGCTGTGCGGCCTGATCTTCTGCGAGCTGTGATGGCCGCACGGCGCCCTTGTTGCCCATGGCGCCCTGTGCGGCCGCACCGCTAGCACACCCCAAAGGCCGGCCCTGGATCTGCCGATCCCCTGCTGAGTAGGCGGATGACAGCTGTGTCTCCGCGCTGTGTGCTGAGACACAGCTGTCAAGTCCCCATTCCCCCATAGAGGAGAATGGGGACTTGACAGCCGTGGGAACGGACCGTCTGTTCATTCTCATCCGATCCGATCTGCCAGACGGATGGAAAATAGGGTTTCCATCCGTCCGGTTTTGACAGATCGGATCAGATCGAATGTTAGCGGACATGTCTCCACTGACATCCGATGCCCCATAGAGATGCATGGGGCGTACATTCAGATCCGCCCAAAAAACTGACATGTGGATCTGAACGGACTCCGTGTGTGAAAGGGGCCTAACTCTAAAGCTGGCCATAGACTATTACAATTTGGTCAGTTCTGAAGGGACTTGCTGAATATTGATCAATGTGTGTCTGTCCCCTTTCAACAGAAGTCAACTATTTGACCAGTGGATGGAACATGTTGAAAATGTTGTTTTGATCAGTGCCTGCTAACAGTGGCAGGATCTGCTGTCAGAATACAATGTCCCAGTAGGGGGGGCTCCTCCAACCACCTCGTTGGTGGGGATGGAGGAATCTTTATGATGGGTATACATACACTAGCATAATTTCAAATAAAAATTCATATAAAGATTCTTAAGACTCGTACACACTTTACGAAAATCGGACGAAATATCCTCCGATTTTTCTCTCTCATGCTCAGCAGTCATAACCATTTTTAGTTGACAGTGCAAATTGTTCATGAAATTTCTCGTCCGATTTATTTATTTATTTATTTTTTTGGGACATTTGTTCCTAGACTTCCGGGTCGTCAGCAACTTCAGATCATGCACTTTCGTATCCAATTTTTCGTGGACGTACTGCATACACATTAAACTAAAATTGGTTGTACTGGGGACGGACGATAAAAATTTTGGTGTTTGTCCCTCCACTGGCTGCTGAAAGTTGTGTACACACTAGCTGAAAATCGTACGATTTTTCTTCAGACGGGAATTTTCGGCAGATTTTCTACTAGTGTGTACCCCACTTTAGTAAAATTATCAGAACATTTAGATGTCATTCGAAAGTAGTTCAATACTTTGTTTGCTTTTAACATTCAATTTTGGAATAAATGGCCTACTGAATAAAAACCACACGCATGGTTAGAAATTTGTACATTCGATGGTTGACCGTTGATTTGACCCCACTAATGATTCGAAAAATAAACCAACACTCTTACTTTGAAAAAAGCCAAAGGAAATTGTACTAGTGTATACCCAGCTTTTAGGCTGGGTTCACACTATGGCGAATTGGATGCTGGTTTCCCCCCATCCAATTTGCATGTCAGGAGATTGTGACCGGTCCTGTATGGCCAGTTTGTTAAGATTGTATAAATAATCTTTTGCAGATAATCCTCACCAGAAAGGCCTGTAAAGCAGGAACTTTAATATAATTTTTCACTAAATCTTTAAGCATCTGATAATAGAATGATAAAAAAAAGACTCTTGGACGCAGTGGCGTAGCGTGGGGGGTGCTGGGATGGCCAGCCGCACTGGGTGCAAAATCCGGAGGGGGGTGCATCCCGCGGCCCCGCCAGTGTCACTTAAACGAGGCCGGTTTAGACTTTTTTAACGGAACACCGGCCCAACGTGCTCCCGAGGCGCCTTTGATTTAAAAATGGTGCCGCCCAGCGCCAACATGTCACCGTGCATGAGCCGCCGCCGATTGGGAAAGGCCGCACACGTTCGGCTATTCCCAGGAATAGCCGAACGTATACGAGCTTTCCCGAGCGGCTGCGGTGCATGCGCAATGACGTGTTGCCGCCGGGCGGCACCATTTTTAAATCGATAGTGCCTCAGGAACAGGTAAGTGTGAGACTCCTCCACAGCTGCACTACATGCCATTATGCGGGGCTGCGGGCATACTACAAGAGATGCAGTGCTGGGGGGATGGTACACCTGTACCATCCCTCTAGCACTGCATCTCCTGTAGTATGCCAGCAGCCCTGCATTCTCCTGTACAATGCCCACAGCCCTGCATTCTGCTGTACCATGCCCGCAGCCCTGCATTCTCCTGTACAAAGCCCGCAGCCCTGCATTCTCCTGTACAATGCCCGTAGCCCTGCATTCTCCTGTACCATGCCCGCAGCCCTGCATTCTCCTGTACCATGCCCGCAGCCCTGCATTCTCCTGTACAATGCCCGCAGCCCTGCATTCTCCTGTACCATGCCCGCAGCCCTCCATTCTCCTGTACCATGTCCGCAGCCCTGCATTCTCCTGTAATATGCCCGCAGCCCTGCATTCTCCTGTACCATTACCATGCCCTGTACCATGCCTGCAGGGGGGTCAGTGTAGGGGGGTCAGTATAGGTGTCAGTGTAGGGGGGGTAAGTGTAGGTGTCAGTGAAGGGGTCAGTCAAGGTGTCAATGAAGGGGGGTCAGTCTAGGTGTCAGTGTAGGGGGGTCAGTCTAGGTGTCAGTAAAAGGGGGGTCAGTGTAGGTGTCAATGTGGGGAGGGGGGTCAGTAAAGGGGTCAGTGTAGGTGTCAATGTGGGGGGGGGGGTCAGTGTAGGGGGGTCAGTGAAGGGGTCAGTGGAGGGGGTCAGTGTAGGTGTCAGTGAAGGGGTCAATGTAGGGGGGTCGGTATAAGGGTTCAGTGAAGGGGGTGTTAGTGTAGGGGGGGGACAGTGTAGGGGGGTCAATGAAGGGGGGGTCAGTGAAAGTGTCAGTGTAGGGGGGTCAGTGTAGGGGAGGTCAGGTCCCGCGGCCCTGCCAGTGTCACTTAAACGCGTCCAGTTTAGTTTTTAACGGAACACCGACCCAACGTTCTCCCGAGGTGCCTTTTATTTAAAAATGGCATTCTCCTGTACCATTACCATGCCCACAGCCCTTCGTTCTCCCGTACCATGCCCGCAGGGGGGTCAGTGTAGGTGTCAGTGTAGGGGGGGTCAGTGTAGGTATCAGTGAAGGGGTCAGTGTAGGTGTCAATGAAGGGGTCAGTGTAGGTGTCAATGAAGGGGGGGTCAGTGTAGGTATCAGTGAAGGGGTCAGTGTAGGTGTCAATGAAGGGGTCAGTGTAGGTGTCAATGAAGGGGGGTCAGTCTAGGTGTCAGTGTAGGGGGGTCAGTGTAGGTGTCAATAAAGGGGGGGTCAGTGTAGGTGTCAATGTGGGGAGGGGGCCAGTGAAGGGGTCAGTGTAGGGGGGTCAGTATAAGGGTTCAGTGAAGGGGGGTGTTAGTGCTGGGGGGTCAGTGTAGGGGAGGGTCAGTGTTGGGGGGTCAGTGTAGGGGAGTCAGTGTAGGGGGAATCAGTGTGGGGGGCCAGTCTAGGGGTCAGTGTAGAGGTCAGTGAAGGTGCCGGTGTAGGAGTCAGTGTAGGAGTCAGTGTAGGTGTCAGTGAAGGGGGGGTCAGTAAAGGCGGGGCAGTGAAGAAGGGTCAGTGAAGGGGGGCCAGTGTATGTGTTACTGTAGGGGGGGTCAGTGTAGATGTCAGTGAAGGGGTCAGTGTAGGTGTCAGTGAATGGGGTTCAGTCTAGGGGGGCCAGTCTAGGGGGGTCAGTGAAGGAGGGGCAGGGAAGAAGGGTCAGTGAAGGGGGGCCAGTGTAGGTGTCACTGTAGGGGGGTCGGTGTAGGTGTCAATGAAGGGGTCAGTGTGGGGGGGGGGTCAGTGTAGGGGTCAGTGAAGGTGTCAGGTAGGTCAGTGTAGGAATCAGGAATGTCAATGTAGGGGTCAGTGTAGTAATAAGGTAGGTCAGAGTTACAGTTATCAGGTTGGTTAGTGCAAGAATCAGGAAGGTCTGTGTAGTGGTGAGGTAGGTGTCAGTATAGTAATCGGGTAGGTTTCTATAGTGGTCAGCTAGGTCTCTGTAGGTGTCAGTATAGTGATCAGGTAGATTAGTGCAGGAAACAGGTAGGTCAGTGTATTGGTCAGGTAGGTTTGTGTAGTGGTCAGGTAGGTCTGTGTAGTGGTCAGGTAGATTTGTGTAATTGTCAGTATAGTAATTAGGTAGGTCAGTTTAGTGATCAGGTTGGTCAGTGTAGTGGTCAGGTAGGTCTGTGTAGTGGTGAGGTAGGTCAGTGTAGGTGTCAGTATAGTAATCAGGTAGGTTAGTGTAGGAATCAAGTAGGTCTCTGTAGTGGTCAGATAGGTCTCTATAGGTGTCAGTATAGTGATCAGGTAGGTTAGTGCAGGAAAGAAGTAGGTCTGTTTAGTGGTCAGTGTAATTGTCAGGTAGGTTTGTGTAGTGGTCAGGTAGGTCTGTGTAGTGGTCAGGTAGGTCAGTGTAGGTGTCAGTATAGAAATTAGGTAGGTCAGTGTAGTGATCAGGTTGGTTAGTGCAGGAATAAGGTAGGTCAGTGTAGGTGTCTGTGTAGTGCTCAGGTAGGTCTGTGGAGGTGTCAGTATAGTAATCAGGTAGGTCAGTGTAGGAATAAGATAGGTCTGTGTAGTGGTCAGCTAGGTCAGTGTAGGTGTCAGTGTAGTGGTCTAGTAGATTTGTGTAGGGGGCGCAAATTACTTACCTTGCCTCGGGCGCTGACAACCCACGCTACGCCACTGCTTGGACGTACATCTCAAGGATCAAAACATTCAGTGGTATGGGAAATAATTACGTCCACACACACCTACACAGGTTGAACTGGATGGACTATTGTCTTCATTCAACCTCAACTACTATGTAACTATGTAACGTTTAAAGGCAATAAATATGCACATCTCCTGTACCTGAAAGTTTTGTTTCAATGTTATCTGGCATCTTTTCATGCGTATTATAGGAATGTACAATTTTTTTTAGTGGAAAAGATTATATTGAACAAGAATGTTTGTACAAAACTATTAGTATTCTGGCCAGTTATTTATGAGAGTAAAGGCCCGTACACACGTACCGATCGTCGGCATACAAACGTCGGTGGACGAAGGATCTGCCGATTGTACGCGTGTTAGTATGGTGCCTCCGACAGATGTCTGCGCACAATCCGCGGACAAAAGTCTTTCGTGCAAACATGAAAATATTTGTATGCCGACACCAGAACGGACGATTGTTCGCCTGTCAGTACACAATTCGGCCGACAGACCGCAGATTTGCAAGACTGGGCATGCTCAGAAAATAGAAAACACAGGGAAAGTTAACCATTACATGACATCACTTCTGCAGTCGGCGGACAAAATTCTTGTGCTGTCCTTGTGCTGTCTTTGCACTTTTCAGCAGACACCGACATCCCGGGGAGAAAAGAGGAACATTTGTAAGCCGACCATCGGTACGTGTGTACGGGGCTTAACCCTGTTTGTTTATGGTATTGTGCACTTTTTTTAACTAAAGGCAGCATAAAGGAATGGAGATTTGTTCTATTTAAAAAAAAAAAACTATCCTACACGGAAGCGGATGTAAATGGATGTGAAAAGATGATCATCTTTTGCATTAATTTGTCCATAGGAATGCATTGCCCTCTGTTTTTTATTCATCAACGGATGGATGAAAAATAGACAGACAGAGTGCCCGTGTGAAAATGGCGTAAGGTTTGGTTCACACTACTATGATGTGATTTTGAAGCAATTTTCAGTGTGATTATGTAATGCGACTTTGATCCGACTTGGCTGCATCTTTGCATATTCTGTAGGCCCAGGTCGCATTGTAAATCGCACTAAATTAGTACAGGAACCTTTTGCAAAACTGAACTGTCCAGAAGTCTGAACAAAACAAATCAATCTGTGAATGGGCAGCTTAAATCAGCCACCTGCCTTTCTCCCTCTCCACGGAGAGATCGCAAATGACATGTTAGGGAACGAGCAGGGGAGGGAGCGTGCATCCGGCGGTGCGCGCTCGCCCCCTAGAGGCTCACAGGCTAGCGACGTTGTACTACCTCACTTTGCCTGTGAGGGGCTGACTGCCGCCATAAATAGTCATGCGGCGGTCGGCAAGTGGTTAAGGGCTGTGTCACACCTTTGCTGGCCATACACTATACGAAAAATCGTTCAAACTCATTTTCAAAAAACAAACACTCGGCCCGTGAGAGCAAACGATCGTGCCATCATGTAATGACCGAATTTTGAGCGATAAATCAGCTTTTCATTCATTTTGTCCCATATACCTAGTGCAAACAGTTCGGGCGAGAAACACATTATCCTTTCAATTTATCGTTCATTCGGCAGAATTTTCCAAACTGTTCCTTCAATTTTTCAGCTCTGAAAAGTTAAAACTGATTTTCTATTTGTGCCCATTGACTAGATGAAAAATGAACGAATGGACCAAATGACAGATTTTCGAACGGTTTTTCGGCTAGTGTATGGCTAGCTTTAGGCTCCTTTAAACATGTGACATTCCTTGCCACCCCTCTGAGAATTGATCTGCAGTGGACTGCTCTTCAGACCACATTTGACAGGCAGCTAGGAGGCACTATGTTACCTCCTCACAGCCTGAGTTCCTGTTTTAACTCTGTAAGCCCAAATCACAACAGCAACCATTGCACAAAGTTGCAGCAACGCTCTGTTCACTTCAATGGGTCATGTTTGCTGATGGTGCTGCCTACCTAATGAGAAAGGTAGAATAATTTCTGCTGTAGCCATGAAACAACGCATGCATACAACCCCAATCTGGCTGTCTTTGCAGCTTAGAGAGTGTGGTGGAAAAAAACGCAGCTCAAACACCTATTATTACCGCCCTCCTCCCAACCGCATATGTAAACTAAGCCTAGGAACCTGTGTAAACGGCCTTTGGGTTTGTGTCGGTGGCCTTAGTTTGGGACGCATTTGAGATAATTTAGAAATCTTTGACAGGGGCACTTAACGTGCAGTTGCCAGGCTGCAAGCCAGTTTTGCATAGACTTCAATGGGAATGCAAAACCCATCTGACGCAAACAAAAGCCTGTCGACACAGGCCCCTAAAAATGCTTGTGATGGTATCTGTTTTAGAAGCTGTGTCAATTTTGACATCAATTTTCTATTTAGTTTTAGTCATAGTCTTTTGATTAAAATGCCATTGTAGTTTTAGTCATATTTTAGTCATCTGAATCATTTTAGCTTTTGTCGTATTTTAGTCGACTAATTTCTGCAGTACATTTTAGTCAACTATTATATTCTACAATTTAGTCAACTAAAATTGAATGGGTTTTGTTAAATCATAATGCATTATTTAAACTTTTCTCTAGAATTTCCAAACTCATTAGATTAGGAGGTCAACAGGCCTTAAAGTGGAAGTTCCATTTTTGGGTGGAACTCGGCTTTATTATGAACTAGCCTGGTTGAGAACAATGCATATGGCCTTGTGAATCATGTTGTTTCATATGATGTATGAACACGCACCCAGGCCCAAAGCCAGCCGTCCACACATACTGTTACTTTGTTCTATACCCTAAAGCTTCTAATTTCTTTAAGATTCCAGGATGGAAACAGGTTAGTTCATGTAGCAGCAGACTCCCCCTCCCCCACACGTACCTGCACTGTCTGCCATCCCCTGATCTAGTGAATCACCCAACTTGAAGCAGTAATTAGACTAAGTGCAGGCAGGTTTCAGGTTCCTTTGCATTGTACCTTTTGCCATCTGTCCCTCTGAACAAGAGGTTGGAGAGGGTCAATGACTCAATGACCTTGTCTGGGACCCTGTGGACTTGTTCTAACACAGACAGTGCTTAGATGGGCTACTCCAGTTACATGCCATGACAATGACCTTCTCTGACTTGTGTCTGAACTGTGCTCAACGTTGAACTCCAGGCAAACAGCTAAACATACACAGGTGTTATATATTTATATAAGAGAGCTGTTTTACCTGTCAAAGGATTTGTATTTCTGTCCACCCGGTTCTAATGCCACGTACACACGTACCGATCGTCGGCCGAACGATCGGCCGTCTTTTGTCCAGGGCTGTCGTGTCTGTTGAAAACTGCAAAAGACTGCACACGAATTTTGTCGGCCAACAACAGCCGACTGCAGAAGTGATGTCATGTGATGGTTAACTTTCCTTGTCTTTTTTCTTTTCTGAGCATGCTCAGTCTTGCTAATCTGCTGTCTGTCGGCCGAAATCTGTACTGACTGGCGAACAATCGGCCGTTCTGGTGACGGCCAACAAAAATTTTAATGCCTGCAAGACAGATTCTGTTCGGCCGAAAATGCGCTGTCGGCTGTCGGAAGCATCATACTAACAAGCCTACAATCGGCCGATCGGTCTTCGGCTGACAATCGGTACGTGTGTACGGGGCTTGAGATGTAAACAGCTCTGTCACAAAGCACATAGCAGAAGGCTGATTATTTTTCCTTATACTGTATGTTACTATACATCTCTGGGTGTGGACTTAGCCCCTGAGCCATGATTGACTAAAGGCCTTTGGCCAATCATGGCTCTGACTGGACATTGTGATGTGATTGGCCGAAGCATACAGGTCAGGTGCATGTTTTGGCCAATCACAAGCACTTAATGCACTGCAATTATGGGGCACTCATGGGCGGGTGAACTCACAAACACCCAATGTTCGACTCGAACGTTCAGCCCATCCCTACCCCTGGAGTCGGACTAAAATGCGGCTTTGAAATTGTGCGAGTATAGATGAACTTGCATGATTTCAAAGCCGCTTTCAGTCTGAACAAGGACTAAAGTCAGAATCGATCCAGAGCCTGGACCAGCTGAGATACGTTAGCGGACAGTGGGCTTTAGCCTGCTGTCGGCTGAAAACAGGTCACAGGAGTGCAGAATGAACTGCACTCCTCTAATCCATAAGAGAAGTATGACCAAAAAAGCTTTGGCTATACTTTTCCTTAAATTCATCACTGTGCTTCTTCTTCGGGTCCGCCGGTCACACGCGCGGGGGGGGTCCGTGACCACTCAGGAGTGGGAGCGCGCCTCCGGGGGCGCGCGCTCACTCCCTAGACCCTCACAGGCTAGCGACGTAGACCTACGTCACTCTGCCTGTGAGGGGCTGACCGCCGCAGTAAATAGTCGTGCGGCGGTCGGCAAGTGGTTAAGTACACAAAATGTTGAATACTTTAGTACTTCTACTCAAATCACTTTTTGATAGAGCACTTCCACTTCTACTCAAGTCACTTTTTGATCAAGCACTTGTACTTTTACTCAAGTATGGGTTTCGAGTACTTTATACAAGTGTGTCCACGCCCCACACTACATAAGATTGCTTACACAGCAGCCGTGTGTAGTGTGTTAGTGGAGATTAGGAGTGGAGATTAGGCAGGTAGTTAGTGGATTGTGCTTTCATATTCAATTCAGTCAGTCAGTGTAGTGTAGGGCTAATTCTTGTGTAACACAGTTTACGGCAGTCAGTTTAGTGTAGTATTGTACAGATTAGTGTAATGCTGTGCTGTGATTCTTGTGTAACACAGTGAAGTGGGGCCACTGAAGTGTTGGTGTATACAACACAACTGTGTCAACCCACTGATCCCATTTTTTTTTCATTAAATTTTTTTTTTTTGCAGCAGCATTAGGTTCTGTTGCTGCAATATTAGTACTCCCCCTTCTGCGTCGCAGGTGCTCTTAGTTCTGCGTCAGCAGTGGTTTTTTCTTTTGTGGCGCAGCAGCACTAATCTTAATTAGGGCATAATTGCTGTCCCCCATTTTGTTTCGCAGATGCTATTCCTTCTGTGTCAGCAGTAGGTTTTTTTGTGGCATAGCAGCACTAATTGTATTTAGGGTATAATTGCTGTCCCCCCTTTTGTGTCGCAGGGGCTATTTCTTCTGTGTCAGCAGTAGTTTTTTTTTGGGGCGTAGCAGCAGTAATTGTATTTAGGGTGTAATTGCTGTCCCCCCCCCTTTTGTGCCGCAGGTGCTATTCCTTCTGTATCAGCAGTAGTTTTTATGGTGGCGTAGCAGCACTTTTTGTATATAGGGCATAATTGCTGTCCTCCCTTTTGTGTCGTCGCAGGTGCTATTCCTTCTTCGTCAGCAGTGTTTTTTTCTTTGGTGGCGCAGCAGCACTAATTGTATTTAGGGCATAATTGCTGCCCCCCCCCTTTTGTGTCGCAGGTGCTATTCCTTCTGCGTCAGCAGTGGGTTGTTTTTTGTGGCGCAGCAGCAGTAATTGTATTTAGGGCATAATTGCTGTCGCCCCTTTTGTGTGGCAGGTGCTATTTCTTCTGCATCAGCAGTGTTTTTTTTTTTTGTGGTGCAGCAGCACTAATTTTATTTAGGGCATAATTGCTGTCCTCCCTTTTGTGTCACAGGTACTATTCCTTCTGCGCCAGCAGTAGTTTTTTTTTTGTGACGCAGCAGCACTAATTTTATTTAGTGCATAATTTCTGCTCTCCCTTTTGTGTCACAGGTACTATTCCTTCTGCTCCAGCAGTAGGTTTTTATTTTTTGTGGCGCAGCCGCACTAATTTTTTAGGGCATAATTGCTGTCCTCCCTTTTGTGTCACAGGTGCTATTCCTTCTGCCTCAGCAGTTGGTTTTTTTGTGGCGCAGCAGCACTAATTGTTATTAGGGCATAATTGCTGTCCCCCTTTTGTGTCATAGATGCTATTCCTTCTGCGTTAGCAGTAGGTTTTTTATGTGGTGCAGCAGCACTTATTGTATTTAGAGCATGATTGCTGTCCTCTCTTTTGCGTCGCAGGTGCTATTCCTTCTGCGTCAGCAGTGGGTTTTCTTTTTTTTTGGCTTAATTACTTTTTTTTATTACAAATAAAATACATATAATAAAACAGTTTATAGTGCACCAAGTACAAAAGTATTGCACCCAAGCACCATATTCCCTTCCCCCACTCTATAATAAAAAGTTACAAAAATCTTCCCCAAAAAATAAAAAACAATACTAAAACAGTTTATAGTGCACCAAGCACAAAAGTATTGCACCCAAGCATCATATTTCCATCCCACATTCTATAATAAAAATGTATCAAAACCCCTCCAAAAATCCCCATCATGTCTGAAAGGCCAACAAGGAGAGGCAGATGCTCACAGGCCACTAAAAGAGGGCAAACAGCCTCTGTATCCACAGTGAAAAGTGGTGGTCACGGACATAGTGCATCCTGTGTAGTGATGGACGAACATCGGCCGTGGGCGGTTCGCGAACGTCAGCCGCAAAATTTCTCAAAAGTCCGCGAACCGTGAGTTCGCGGCAGGCCCCATTGACTTTAATGAGAGGCGAACTTTAAAAACCTTTAGGTCATATTTGCAGCCACAAAAGACGTACTAGCTGTGCACAAATAGTCCCAGCACATGAACAATGTCATAACAGAAGTATTGCAATTGAAAAAGTTGCCCTAAATTTTTTTTTTTTACAGCAAAAATATATATTTTTTTCCATAAATCAGCCAGAACTGACAGCAGCCGGTAAATACATGTCTAATACATATAGGGTCCATTCTCACATCTGTAAAATGGGTCAGAATCCATTCCACAATTTGGCGGAACCTTTACAGACCCATTGTTTTTCATTTCCAGTCTGAAAAATTAGGCATTCACAGGATAAAGAAGTAAGTGTTGGCCATTCCAGGCCCCAAAAATTAGCCCACATGCGTTTACCTGACAGCTAAGAACGTAGTATTCTGTGGCTGAAGGTACATTAGGCATTCACAGGTAACAGAAGTAAGTGTCGGCCAGTATTGGTCCCAAAAATTAGTCCACATGGGTTTAACTGACAGCTACAAATATAGTATTCTGTGGCTGAAAGTACATTATAAACAAGCAAAAAATTGGGGGAGCAAGCCCTGAACATGTATATCTAAAGCCGGTGCAGCTATGGACCAAGCAACATGTATATTAAAAAAGAATAGCGCACACATGCAAAATAAATGACTATCAAATATGGAGACAATCCATAAATAAAAATGGGGATTTAGTCCCACCATATGGTCATATCGTGGTCAAGCCCACCACTACGTCAAAGTACCCCATTGTCAGTGGGTCCTACACTATCCATAAAAAAGGGGTGAATCCAGCCTCTCTAACCCTTGGAGACAACACTCCTTGCTGGGATAGATGTGCTAATGCACTACAAGAGACTCCTCCTATATCTACTTGATAGTGGAACGCTGATAGAGTACAGGTGTGTGTGGGGGGTGGGGTGCTCAACATCAGAAGTCTGGTCAGACCGAATACATAATAAACAAGCAAAAAATTGGGGGAGCAAGCCCTGAAATGTATATCTAAAGGCAGTGCAGCTATGGACCAAGCAACATGTATATTAAAAAAGAATAGCACACACATGCAAAAGAAATGACTATCAAATGTGGAGACAATCCATAAATAAAAATGGGGATTTAGTCCCACCATATGGCCATATCGTGCTCAAGCCCTCCACTACGTCAAAGTACCCCATTATCAGTGGGTCCTACACTATCCATAAAAAAGGGGTGAATCCAGCCTCTCTAACCCTTGGATACAACACTCCTTGCTGGGATAGATGTGCTTATGCACTACAAGAGACTCCTCCTATATCTACTTGATAGTGAACGCTGATAGAGTACAGGTGTGTGTGGGGTGCTCAACCTCAGAAGTCTGGTCAGACCGAATACATAATAAACAAGCAAAAAATTGGGGGAGCAAGCCCTGAACATGTATATCTAAAGCCGGTGCAGCTATGGACCAAGCAACATGTATATTAAAAAAGAATAGCGCACACATGCAAAAGAAATGACTATCAAATATGGAGACAATCCATAAATAAAAATGGGGATTTAGTCCCACCATATGGCCATATCGTGCTCATGGGTTTAACTGACAGCTACAAATATAGTATTCTGTGGCTGAAAGTACATTAGGCATTCACATGATACAGAAGTAAGTGTCGGCCATAAAAGGCCCCAAAAATTAGCCCACATGCTTTTAACTGACAGCAAAGAACTTATTTTTGATGGTTAGAGTTACAGGAGGCATTCACAGTATACAGAAGTAAGTGTCAGCCTGTATAGGCTCCAAAAATTAGCTCACATGGGTTGAACTGACAGCAAAGAACTTAGTTTTTGATGGCTAGAGGTACAGTAGGCTTTCACAGTATACAGAAGTAAGTGTCGGCCTGTATAGGCTCCAAAAATTAGCTTACATGGGTTTAACTGACAGCAAAGCACGTAGTATATGATGGCTAGAGGTACATTAGGCATTCATACAGTATACAGAAGTAAGTGTCGGCCTGTATAGGCTCCAAAAATTAGCTCGCATGGTTTGAACTGACAGCAAAGAACTTAGTTTTTGATGGCTAGAGGTACAATAGGAGTTCACAGTATACAGAAGTAAGTGACAACCTGTATAGGCTGCAAAAATTAGCTCACATGGGTTGAACTGACAGCAAAGAACATAGTATATGATGGCTAGAGGTACAGTAGGCATTTACAGTACACAGAACAGTAAGTGTCGGCCTGTATAGGCTGCAAAAATTAGCTCACATGGGTTGAACTGATAGCAAAGAACATAGTATATGATGGCTAGAGGTACAGTAGGCATTCACAGTACACAGAACAGTAAGTGTCGGCCTGTATAGGCCCCAAAAATTAGCCATTCAATGGACATGAAATGCCTTTAATGCCGCTGTATTTAGCGAAGACAAGGACCAGGAATTGTTGTGGGTTGATGGCGTTCTGGCAGATATTTGTGGCCTGTGATGAGGAATTGAATGAAACATGGTCTACTGGTGGTCACATGTGTTGAATTCCTCAGAGATCCATGCCTCATTCATTTTTATAAATGTGAGGTAGTCTACACTGTCATGAGCTAGGCGAGTGCGCTTATCGATCACGATCCCCCCTGCTGCGCTGAACGTCCTTTCGGACAGGACACTGGATGGGGGCAAGCCAACAGTTCCATTGCACATTGTGCAAGCTCTGACCAGAGGTCAAGCCTGCCCACCCAGTAGTCCAGGGTTTTATCACTCCTCAGACCGTCCACATCGGCCGTTAACCCGATGTAGTCGGACACCTGTCGGACAACTTTTTTTACGCTCCAACATTTGAGCCACAGAAGCCTGCCTTTTTCCAGAACAACGTGATGACGGCATCATGGAAGGTGGAGTGTTGGACAACTATGAGGAGACAGGAGAAGGAGAAGAGGCTGGACGGTGAGAGCATGGAGTGTGGCTTTGTGGGTTCTGACAGTGTTGCTCCCACTGGGCTTGGTGATGGCGGATTTCAGGTGCCTTCTTAAGGCAGTTGTCCCTAGGTGAGTGTTGGGCTTACCGCGACTTATGCCTTGACTGCAAAGGCTGCAGATGGCAACACTGATGTCAGCAACGGACACATTAAAAAAAGCCCACACTGCGGAGCCATGTGGCGGCGTCCTGGGAGCACCAGATGTGACTGTACATGGTTGATGGCTCACTCCTGATACATTTGCAGTCTGCTTTGTACCTCTTGTGCAATGCAAGTTTTGCCTGCCTCTCCTCCCTATCTGCCGGTCCGTCAGTCCGCCAGTTCTACAAATAATTGGCCAGTAACTGTTGTCACTGTGTGTAGTACAGTTAACACAGCAAAAGAGGCCAGATTTTTGCAGGACTAAAATACAATTTTAGAAAAGTATACTGTTAAATAACACCTCACTTCAATCTGTGGTATTGGGGGGGCCACAGGTTTATCACACCAGTTCTACAAATAATTGGCCAGTAACTGTTGTCACTGTGTGTAGCACTGTTTACACAGCAAGAGGCCAAATTTTTGCAGGACTAAAATACAATCTTAGAAAATTATACTGTTAAATAACACCCCACTTCAATATGTGGTATTGGGGGTGGGGGGGTGGGGTGGGGATTGGTGTATCACACCAGTTCAAAACATTGGCCAGTGAGTTTGGCGCTGTGTGTACCAGACTTCACTCAGCAAACGAGGCAATATTGTTGCATGACACAAATACACTTATAAAAGTTTACTCAGATAACACCCCTCTTCAATATGTGGTATTGGGGGGCCACAGGTTTATTACACCAGTTCTACAAATAATTGGCCAGTAACTGTTGTCACTGTGTGTAGCACTGTTTACACAGCAAGAGGCCACATTTTTGCAGGACTAAGATACACTCTTAGAAAAATTTACTCTTAAATAACACCTCACTTCAATCTGTGTTATTGGGGGGGCCACAGGTTTATCACACCATTTCTACAAATAATTGGCCAGTAACTGTTGTCACTGTGTGTAGCACTGTTTACATAGCAAGAGGCCAAATTTTTGCAGGACTAAAATACAATCTTAGAAAATTATACTGTTAAATAACACCCCACTTCAATATGTGGTATTGGGGGGCCACAGGTTTATTACACCAGTTCCACAAATAATTGGCCAGTAACTGTTGTCACTGTGTGTAGCACTGTTAACACAGCAAGAGGCCACATTTTTGCAGGACTAAAATAAACTCTTAGAAAAATATACTGTTAAATAATACCCACTTCAATATGTGGTATTTGGGGGCCACAGGTTTATCACACCAGTTCTACAAATAATTGGCCAGTAACTGTTGTCACTGTGTGTAGCACTGTTTACACAGCAAGAGGCCAAATTTTTGCAGGACTAAAATACAATCTTAGAAAATTAAACTGTTAAATAACACCCCACTTCAATATGTGGTATTGGGGGGCCATTGGTGTATCACACCAGTTCAAAGAATTGGCCAGTGAGTTTGGCACTGTGTGTACCAGACTTCACTCAGCAAACGAGGCAATATTGTTGCATGACACAAATACACTTGTAAAAGTTTACTCAGATAACACCCCTCTTCAAAATGTGGTATTGGGGGGCCACAGGTTTATTACACCAGTTCTACAAATAATTGGCCAGTAACTGTTGTCACTGTGTGTAGCACTGTTTACATAGCAAGAGGGCACATTTTTGCAGGACTAAAATACACTCTTAGAAAAATTTACTGTTAAATAACACCTCACTTCAATCTGTGTTATTGGGGGGGCCACAGGTTTATCACACCAGTTCTACAAATAATTGGCCAGTAACTGTTGTCACTGTGTGTAGCACTGTTTACACAGCAAGAGGCCAATTTTTTGCAGGACTAAAATACAATCTTAGAAAATTAAACTGTTAAATAACACCCCACTTCAATATGTGGTATTGGGGGGCCATTGGTGTATCACACCAGTTCAAAGAATTGGCCAGTGAGTTTGGCACTGTGTGTACCAGACTTCACTCAGCAAACGAGGCAATATTGTTGCATGACACAAATACACTTGAAAAAGTTTACTCAGATAACACCCCACTTCAGTATGTGGTATTGGGGGGGGGGGGCACTGGTCTATCACACTAGTTCAAAAAATTGGCCAGTGAGTTTGGCGCTGTGTGTACCAGACTTCACTCAGCAAACGAGGCAATATTGTTGCATGACACAAATAAACATGTAAAAGTATACTAACACCCCACTTCAATATGTGGTATTGGGGGGGGGGGGGGGAAATATCACACCAGTTCTAATACATTATAAGTGCTTTTGTCACTGTGTGTAGTGTTGCTGCAGAAAAGCTCAGTCTCACCACACACCTGTCACAATGCTGAGCAGTGCACAATGATATTACTAATCCACTATAATATGCTTTCTACGAATTATATTATACCGTGGATTACCCCCCTCCCCCACCCCCCACCCCTTTTTAGTGCACTGCACAGCAATACCAAACAATTTGCAGCCCTTTAAATTACTTTTGTGGACATTAACAGAGCGATTTGTGTCACTGCTGACGATCTCTAACTGCCCCTACAGCAACCACTGGATACCTCTCCCTATACTAAAGAGACTGTAATAGACCCTATAACGACATTGCAGCACTTTAAATTACTTTTGTTGACATTAACAGAGCGATTTGTGTCACTGCAGATGATGATTTCTAACTGCCCCTACAGCACAGACTGGATAACCTGTCCCTATACTGAAGAGAGACTAGACCTATACCGATATACCAGCCCTGAAAAGGACTTTTGCGGACATTAACATAGCGATTTGTGTCACTGCAGCCGATCTCTAACTGCCCCTAAAG
The DNA here is from genome assembly GCF_965119305.1 of Pelophylax lessonae. Classification (NCBI taxonomy): domain Eukaryota; kingdom Metazoa; phylum Chordata; class Amphibia; order Anura; family Ranidae; genus Pelophylax; species Pelophylax lessonae. The sequence goes on along the minus strand of NC_138778.1, from coordinate 66,087,212 downwards.
CACCGACTGGATACCTGTCCCTAACCTGAAAAGAAACTGTAGAAGGCCTATACCGAAATACCAGCCCTGAAAAGGACTTTTGTGGATCTTCACAGCGCTATATGTGTCTAGCAAACTCTCCCTCATGAGCACAGAAGACCTCTCCCCACACTGGCAGAAAACGGAATGTGAAATGGCTGCCAGGTCAGGTCTATTTATAGGGTAGGGGGACTGTCCATGTGCTGGAATGTTTCAATTGGCTGTCCCGTTCCACCTGACGGCTGTGTCATGGGTCAAAGTTCTCCCCAATGTAAACTAATATGGCCGCCGCAAACTACGCCATGTGTTTTCGCAAATTTCTGCTGGCTGACAGTCTTAATTTCGTCTACTAAAATATTTTCGTTGACTGAATTACCACTGTTTTGGTCAATTAAAATACAACTAAAACAAAAACAAGTTCAGATGACTATAATAAGACTACAACTAAAATGGCATTTTAGTTATAAGACTAAAATACGACTAAAATTACAATTTAGTCAAAAGACTATGACTAAAACTAAATCAAAATTCGCTGCCAAAATTAACACTACTCTGCTGGCTATTTCTAAATTGGCACACGATTCCATCCAGAGCCTGTAATAATGGCACATTAAAGTTTAAGCATGTATTGCACTACAGCATAAGCATAAGTAAGGGCCATCTATTAAAAAAGAAAAAAATTAGGAAAAAGGCTTCTATTATATTTTGACTTAATATTTAATGTTGGTAAAATATTCAGGTAATATGTGCAATGACAGTACAGCCAATAGAGTTTACAGTTTTTGGGGTTGTTGTATTTTAAAGTTGCACTTCTGTTTGGCAAAAAGCAATATTTTTGTTTGCTTATATATCACAATGGCTATAGCCCCGTTCACATAGGGGCGATCCGACCTCGGGGGGCGACCTCCGAGGTCGCGGTGCGAGCAGCGCACCGCGACCTCGGAGCGGCCGCCACGGACTTCATAACATTGAAGTCTATGGCGGTCACCTCCGGGTCGCCCCAAAGAAGCTCCGGACCCTTTTTCTAAGTCGGAGCGACTTATGTCGCTCCTATTAGAACGGGTCCGCAGCTTCCCTATGGAAGGCGACCTACGGCGACCTGTGAGGCGACCAGGTCGCCTCACAGGTCGCCTTAGTGTGAACGGGGGCTAAATCTGTGTCTGTAGTGTGTGTTCAAACCTTAATACCATCAATAATAACAAGCTATTAGATTTTTAATCCAGGAGTATATAATTAGTTTGGAAATTCTAGAGAAATGTTTAAATATTGTATTACAATTTATCTAAACCTATTCGATTTATAGTTGACTGGAGATTTTAGGTGACTAAAATCTGACTAAAACTAAAACAATTCAGATGACTAAAATACAACTGAAACTAAAATAGCAATTTTACTCAAAAGACTTAAATACAACTAAAACTAAAATGGCATTTTAGTCAAAAAACTATGACTAAAACTAAATTGAAATTTGCTGCCAAAATTAACACTGCTGGCTGGTACTGCTGGTGAGTTCTGCTGGCTGGTACTGCTGGCGGGTAATGCTGGCAGGTACTGTTTGTGGGTACTGCTGGCTGGTTGCCAACCCACTATCCCAGAGCATCAGTGTGACAGGAGCTAGGGCTGGAGGAAGCATGCAGCTGCAGTAGAGCGCTGATGCTTCCTGTATCGCTCCTGTCACAGGCGGAGTGCATTTGTTTTCACTCTGCCTGTGAAAGGAGCTGGCGCTATACAGGAAGCATCGGCTATGCTTCCTCTAGTGTGGGCTCCGTTCTTTACACTGATGCTGGGGGATGGCGGGTCAGGAAACCGCAATATGGGCTTACGACCCGCCATCCCAGAGCGACTTATTTATGCAACAATAATAAATGCACAGCAAGAGAGAGGAGCAAAATCAAGAACAGCCGGGGTCAAGTTCGGAAGCGTGTAGTCATCTAAGCCGAGATAGAGTCCAGAAACATGTAGTCATCTAAGCCGAGATAGAGTCCAGAAGTGGGTAGTCTACCGAAGCCGGGTTGTCGTCTGATGCGGGGTCGTCTGCTGATGTGGAATCCAGAACCAGGAAGGTTGTCAGACAAGCCAAGTCATGCAAGGAGAAACCACAGAGACCAGAGGACTGCTAGCAGTGATGCACCTTGGAGCACAAACACAAGGGCAAGGTCTGAAAGCCATCAGGTGATATATATAGTCAGGTGTGCAACATCATCACTGAGCAACGCCCATGCAGCAGACAAGTGATGATGCAAACAGAGTTTAAAAGAGACAGAAGTCTGCACATGTCCAAGATGGCTGCCAGCAGGAAGGCAAGGTAAGACCTTGACAGTAACCTCCCCTCAACGGCCCCTCCTCCGCGGAGCAAAAATACAGTTTCTGAGGAAAGTGAGTATGGAAAGGGTGGAGAAAGGTGGGAGCATGAACATCAGTGGAGGGAACCCAGGAGCGCTCCTCAGGACCATAACCTTTCCAGTGAACCAGGTATTGAACCTGACCCCGGAAAAGACGAGAACCCAAGATGTTGCTAACCTCATACTTATGATTGCCCACAGGAATGGGACGAGGGCGAGGAAGTGAAGAAGTATAGCAATTTCAAACCAGTGGCTTCAAAAGTGACACGTGAAAGACATTGGAGATACGCATGTCAGGAAGAAAATCAAGGGCATTGGCCACCGGGTTTACCTTACAGAGGAGAACAAAACAAAACAAAACGAGGTGCCAGTTTTGAAGTGGGCACCTTGAGGTTGAGGTTGAGACAACCACACCCTCTCCCCTACCTGGTACGAAGGAGCAGATAAACATCTCTAGTCTGCCTGGAGCTTCTGACACAGTGCAGAGACCCGTAAAGACTCTTGAAACTGCACCCAAGAGGAACGGAGGGCACGAAGGTGATCCTCTACAGAATGTCCTGTGGCGAGAATGACTTGGGCAACACAGCCGGTTGGAACCCATAATTGGCCATGAATGGAGACATTCCAGAGGACGAGTTGGCTGCAGAGTTCCTGGCAAACTCTTCCCAGGGTAGCAGATCAACCCAATTGTCCTGATGGTCAGAGATATAGCAGCGGAGAAATTGCTCCAGGGCTTGGAACGTTCAGCGACACCATTGGACTGGGGATGGTAGGCCGAGGAGAAGGAGAGTCGAATACCCAACTGAGAGCGAAAGGCGCGCCAGAACCTAGAGACAAACTGACTTCCACGGTCCAAGACAATCTCCTTAAGCAACCAGGATATGATCTGAAGGTATGGCAAATGTTGGCACGTAGTCCTCCCTGGACAACTCAGAATACTGGCGAGACAAGGCATCAGCTTTAACATTCTTGGAGCCGGGCAAATAGGAGACCACATAGTTAAAATGAGACAAGAATAAGGCCCATCTAGCCTGATAGGGTGTGAGCCTCTTGCCCTTCGAGAGACAAGTCAGATTTTTATAATCGGTAAGAATGAGAACTGGAACCCCAGAACTTTCGAGCAAGTGTCTACACTCCTTGAGAGCCAAGATAATGGCCAAGAGCTCTCTGTCTCCAATCTCGTAGTTGCATTCAGCTGGAGACAGCTTCCTGGAGTAGAACCCACAAGGAAATAAGGGTCCATCAGGTGTCTGATGCTGAGACAGGAGGGTGCCTACTCCCGTCTCAGAGGCATCCACCTCTAGGACAAAGGGCAAACCAGGATTTGGATGAGACAGAATGGGAGCCGAAGCGAAAGCAGACTTGAGGGCCTTGAAAGCTTGGATAGCAGCAGGCGTCCAATCGTGGGGATCTCTGCCCCTCTTGGTCAGATCTGAGATAGGTTTGGCCAAAGAGGAAAAGTTCCTGATAAATTTCTGATAGTAGTTGGCAAACCCAAGGAAACACTGAACAGCCAAAACCTTCTGAGGGTCCATAGAGAACACCTCAGCAGAAATGATGTAGCCCAAGAAGGCAACCTATCATGAAAGACATCATTGATAAACTCCTGGAAGGCAGCGGGCGCATTGCACAAGCCAAAGGGCATTACTAAATGTTCGTAATGACCGGTTCTGGTATTGAACGCGGTCTTCCACTCATCGCCCTCCTTGATCCTTACAAGGTTATACAAGGCCCTTAGATCAAGCTTGAGGCGGTCGAACAATTTAGTAATCAACAGAATTGGGTATGCATTCTTGACCGTGATACGATTGAGACCCCTATAATCAATGCAAGGTCTCAACCCACCCCCCTTCTTCTTTACGAAGAAAAATCCGGCACCCGCTGGAGAAGTGGACTTGCGAATGTCCCCTCAGGCAAACGCATCCACCACGTACTCCTCCATGGCCTTATTCTCCGCAACCGAGAGAGGATAAACCCTGGCAGGAGGGGGAATGGCACCAGGTTGCAAGTCTATGGCACAATCGTACGGACGATGAGGAGGAAGAGTACCAGCGTGCACCTTGTCAAATACATCTTGATACTCATGATATTCAGTAGGCAATACTGAATCTGAGGAGGTACAAAGTACCTTAACAGCCCCATTGATACAAACAGCGCCACACTGTGGAGACCAAGAGAGGATCTCAACCGTCTGCCAATCAAAGGTCGGATTATGCTTCTGAAGTCAAGGGTACACTAAAACAACAGAGTAGTGTGGGAACGATATGACCTGGATACAGACTGACTCCCTGTGAACAGCCCCTAGAGCCATTCAACTGGAACAGTCTTGTGGGTAACCTGTCCCGGTTGCAGGGGTCTGCCATCAATCGCCATAATGACCAGTGGAGCAACATAGGGCTGCAAGGGTATGGAATTTGCAGCAGCAAACATACTGTCAATAAAGTAACCGCCAGCACTGGAGTCTACCAACGCCTGGGTATCTTTACGGGAAACCGGGGATGAGGAAATTCCACTTAAGACCTGCCCCCGACAGGATCTTAGGCACGAGCGTAGGACAAGATTTCAGGAAATGTCCACCAAGGCGGCAATACAGATACTGACCCTCCCTCCTCCTAAAGGCCTGCTCAGCCTCAGAAAGGCGAGTGAACTCTAGCTGCATGGGTTCACAGCCAGACGCACCATCCCCAGGAGGCGTGGGAGGTGAGGGAGGAATGGGTGGGAAAGAAAAGGTAGGTGCCAATCTGGTAGGAGGCTTCCTCAGGCGCTCCTTAAACGATGGTCTCTCCCTGAGCCTGGTATCGATCAAAATCAGGAAGGAAATGAGAGCCTGGAGCTCATCAGGGAGATCTTTGGCCGTGATCTCATCCTTCAACGTATCGGAGAGACCATGAGAGAAGACCACCATCAGAGCCTCATTGTTCCAGCCCACCTCTGCTGCCAGGGTACGAAATTCGATGGCATACTCGGCAACGGTTCGAATACCCTGTTGAATGGATGGGAGCAGCTTAGCAGCAGAGCAAGCAGGCACATCGAATACCCTACGAAAGGAGGCAACACAACTCGGGTAATTGAGAATCACAGAGTTATCATTCTCCCATAAGGGATTCGCCCAGGCCAAGGCCTTGTACAAGAGCAACGAGTTTAGGAAGCCCACCTTGGACCTGTCAGAGGGAAACGCCTGAGGAGCCATCTCAATATAAATGCCCACTTGGTTTAGGAAGCCGTGACACTGACTCGGTTCACCCCCATAGCGGGAGGGGGGCTGAACCAGTCATCCCTCTGGTAACAGCGACTTCAGATGCAGGAGCAGGAGTGGCAACAGGAGCAGCAGCGGGTGCAACAACAGGAGGAACCACCGGCCTAGTAGCACCAGGAGCAAGGTGTGCTGTTCATGCAAGCAAGTTCTGCAATGCCTGAGGGAACTGACCCAAAAGGTGATCTTGTTGATTGAGCCTGGTAACCAGCATGGGAAGCGTAGGAGCACCGGCATTGTCAGGATTCATGGCCCTTGCATACTGTCAGAGTGACAGGAAACCAGACCACATGAAGAGGCAAGTAAAATAAAGCGATTTATTTATGCAACGATAATAATCACACAGCAAGATAAAGGAGAAAAATCAAGAACAGCCGGGGTCAAGTTCGGAAGCGGGTAGTCATCCAAGCCAGGATTGAGTCCAGTAACAGGTAGTCATCTAAGCCAAGATAGAGTCCAGAAGCGGGTAGTTTGCTGAAGCCGGGTTGTCGTCTGATGCGGGGTCGTCTGCCGATGCGGAATTCAGAGCCAGGAAGGTCGTCAGTCAAGCCAAGTCATGCACGGAGAAATCACAGAGACCAGAGTACTGCTAGCAGTGATGCACCTTGGAGCACAAAAGCAAGGGCAAGGTCTGAAAGCCATCAGGTGATATATATAGTCAGGTGTGCAGCATTATCACTGAGCAACGCCCAGGCAGCAGACAAATGATGATGCAAACAGAGTTTATAAGAGAGAGCAGTCTGCACATGTCCAAGATGGCTGCCAACAGGGAGGCAAGGTAAGACCTTGACAAGCTGTCAAATTGAAGCCCTAATGTTGGGGGTGGGCGAGGCCAATATGCAGGGCTCTGCCCCTTTGTCAAGACAAACAGCCAGCGTGTATACATTGCTGGCTGGGGAGGAAGTTGGCAGGGGACGGGACCAATTGTAACTACTGTATGCCTACCCACAGCTGTGTATAATTTAGGTTTACATCAGTTCTTCAATTTGACAGCTCCAATCACTCTCATTGTGGTGGCCCCCGCCTTGCCCACCAATCACTGGATGTGCTGGATAGATGTTACACTGCTGAGGTATGTAGCCCCGAGTTCCCAACCAATCCCAGGCCTTGGGACTTGGGGCTAATAATACTAAATAAGCAACACGGGACCTGGGGCTTTTTGGGGGTCCACTCGGGGCTATAGCCCTTTTCAGCTCCCCCCTCCCGACGCCACTGCTCCCAAGTATAGAGATACCACATGTGTGAGCCTTTTTCCCTGCCTAGACTCATACATTGGCCCCAAATCCAAGGAGCACCTTCAGGTGTTCTAGGGGCATAAATTACACATTACAGTTATCTTAATATGTATCAGACCAAATGTTTATTATATTGCAGCTTATCAATTCTAAGTGCCGGTTCACACTTGTGCGATGCGGGAACGCTGCGAATATGCAGCGTGTTCCCGCATCGCATCCGCACATCTGGCAGTTCACACTGCCATATGCGATATGCAAGGGGTGTCAATTAAAAGTTAACGACACCCCCAGTTGTGATCGCATATCGCAGTGTGATGTGCAAGTTCGCACAGAATAGGATCGCACAAGTGTGAACCACTGTGCGATCCGATTCTGATGCGGCTCAAAAAAAGCCTCATGTGCGAGTTTGCTGCGGATGCGCTGCAAATTCAGCCATACAAAGTGTATGGCTGAACTCGCATCCGCACATGAGATCGCATGTAATGAAGGAGCAGTGCGCTCCGAATTACATGCAATCTCGCAAACCGCACAAGTGTGAACCGGCACTTAGATGTGATGGCTGTATTTATTTTCTTTTTAGGCTTTCTTTCCTATATTTTCACCTGGTGATCTGGCCAGTTAGTTTGTTGTTTTTCATCAGAAGTAGCTCTCCTGCAAATGTAACAGTTCTGAGCATGGTTTCTCAATCAGGGTTCAATTCAACTCTAGGGTTCCTCCAAAGGTTGCTAGGGGTTCCTTAAGCAATGACCAATTTTTGCCCTTCAGTTAGGTTCCCACTGACACCAATTATCTTTTTAGCTATCTGTAAGGAGATAATTCTTCCCAATTGCCACAAGTGTAAGGAGCATTCTTCTCACTGACCATCACACTAATGTATCATGAGTTGCAGACACAGTCATTTTTAGCAGGGGTGCTAATCATGAGCAGCATGTGTATGTGCAGCTGCGGGCCAAGAAATGCCTCACTACCTATGATTGGCAGTGTGCAGTGAGGGCTTCCTGGCGGGATTGCTCAGGTGGGTTGGGACTACACTCCAAACACACCTGAGCCCATCCCTAGTCCTTAACAGCCATGGCAGGAAGCAAAAGAACAGACTATCCTGCTCAGCTGCCCACATACTAGTTCCCATTAAGTTACCAGTTGTTTTCTCCAGCATTCACACAATTTCCCCCTGTGATTGACTGTGGCGGGCTCCAATTCTAGGGAAATCTCAATGCAGACCCTGCTGTTTCCCATACTCACCTATCCCAGTTCAGCCGAGATGGAGTAGAGTATGAGAGCTCCATTTTTTTGATTTGAACAATGATGGAGAGGATTCTGACAATGGTGCCAATGATTCAAGGAGTTTCATGGACTTTAACCTTCCTAGCGGTATTCCCGAGCGTGACTCGGGGTTAAATTTTAGAGCCAAAAGCGGTAACCCCGAGCCACACTCGGGGTACCGCTAGGAAGATCGCTGGATCCTGGTATAGGTTTACTTCCCTTTTCTCCGGGATCTAGCGATGTACGTGGGCAGTATGCGGCGGTGGAGCTTCCTCCCAATCCTCTGTGAGCCCCGGCTTCCGTCTCCTGCGACGTGACGTCCGCAGGGGGGTGGAACCGGCGGCAAATTCAAAAAGTATAACACACAAACACACTGATACACTGTAATCCTATTCCCGAAATAAAATAAATTGACCTTTGATTGCCCCCCAGTCAGGGGCGGACTGAACGGTCGGGCACTTCGGACGTGGTCCGAAGGCCCGGCCGGGAAGGAGGGCCCGCCAGGAATAGAACACCCGCTGCCCAGTAGAATTAATTCACTCAATGTTGTCTCTGAGACAACATCGGACTATCGGAGCCCGGCGGCCGAGGCGCCATTACCGCTACGTGAGGAGGGGAGGGGCCCGGCGCTGGGTTTCCAAGGTGTCCACTGTACTGTGAGCGGGGCGTGTCGGCGTCGCATACTGACGTCACGTTCTGACGTCATCGTGCGCCGCCTCCACAGGCCGTGATACAGCCAGCCAGGGTGACCTCACTGGAGTTCCTGCCTGCTGATGCTGATGCCTCCCTTGCGATTGCGAAGGAAGGAGTTCCTTCTTCCTCAGAGGCTGAGCCCTGCCCTGTGTGTAATTGTGAGTAACTATTTTTTTAATGACTTAAAATATTTTTTTTTAGAATTTGTAGCAGCGACAGACGGTAAAAAAGTGTTGCAAATAGGAACTAGTAGTTCCTATTTGCAGCACTTTTTTACAGTCTGTTGCTGCCACAAATTCTTAAAGAAATACCGCCATATAAGTGATCAGCGAAGTGGCAGTAACTAAGATCTTTTTTTTTTTTCTGGCATCAATTGTGTTGTACGTACAGAGATTTTGATTCAGACAACTATGCAACAGATTCATGTACCTTGCCAACAAGTACATAAATATGTCTTCATTTGTTGTGCTATGTGTCACAGCACTCTTTATAAATTTCAGCAAATTTTTAGGGCATTTTGCAGATTCTGTGCTTTGTTTGGTATTTTTTTTCTTTAACTGAGTTCGTTTTAATAAAATAGCTTTGCTAAAATGGTGCATTATAAAGATGGTTCTCTAGCAAAGCTATTTTATTAAAACAAACTCAGTTAAAGCGGTTGTATACTGGAAAAAACACAAAAAAACCCTGCAAGACAAAGGCATAATGAGCTAGTATGCATCGCATCGCATACTAGCTCATTATGAAATACTTACCTTGAAACGAAGCCCCGACGCTTCCGGGTTCGGCGGCTCCGGCGCTGTGAGTGGCCGGCGCCGCGATCATGTCACTCCTGCGCGCGGGAGTCATTTTCCGGCAAGTGCCCGGCGTGGAACTCTGAAGGTCCGCGGACCTTAAGAGCGCATGCGCCGCTGGTGTCAGCAGCTGCATGTAGGGCAAATATCTCCTAAACCATGCAAGTTTAGGAGATATTAATTGTACCTACAGGTAAGCCTTATTATAGGCCTTATTATAGGCTTACCTGTAGGTAAAAGTCACAAAAATCAGTATACTTCCACTTTAAAGAAAAAAAATACCAAACAAAGCACGGAATCTGCAAAATGCCCTAAAAATTTTCTGAAATTTATAAAGAGTGCTGTGACACATAGCACAACAAATGAAGACATATTTATGTACTTGTTGGCAAGGTACATGAATCTGTTGCATAGTTGTCTAAGTCAAAATCTCTGTATGTACAACACAATTTACGCCAGAAAAAAAAAAAAAAATCTTAGTTACCGCCACTTCGCTGATCACTTGTATGGCGGTATTTCTTTAAGAATTTGTGGCAGCAACAGACTTTAAAAAAGTGTTGCAAATAGGAACTACTCAATTTTAGTGCACACATTGCATAGTTGCCAACATTTAACCCCTTCCGCACCGCGTCATGTAAAATGACGTCGGCACAAATCCTTTCTCGATCCGGGCCGACGTCATATGACGGCGCCCGGATCTCCCCGCTACTGCGCGCCCCCGGGGGCGCGCAGCGCGGCGATCGGGGGTGAGGCTCGTCCCTCGGACTGAGCCCAACCCCGATCAAGGTAAACAGCCAATGAAATTGGCTGTTTACCACGTGATCGGCTGTGTCAATCACAGCCGATCACATGAGCGGCTCCAGCGCGAGCCGCTCGTTCCTTCCTTAATGCGCGCCCCCGGGGGCGCGCAGCGCGGCGATCGGGGACGAGGCTCGTCCCTCGGACAGAGCCCATCCCCGATCTAGGTAAAGAGCCAATGAAATTGGCTCTTTACCACGTGACCGGCTGTGTCCAATCACAGCCGGTCACAAATGTCATCAGAGAACACGGTAACTAGCTGTCACCGTGTTCTCCTCCTCACACACTGATCCTGTGTGAGGAGGAGATTGTGGTAACAGCTAGTTACCAATCATAGTGCACCCCAACCACACTGATTGCCCCCCCCCAATAAAGAGCACCTGTCACTAGCCCATCAAAGTACCCGAGTACCTGTCACCAGCCCATCAGGTACTCAGATGACAGGTACTCGGGTACTCTGATGGGCTGATGACAGGTACTCTGATGGGCTGGTGACAGGTACTCGGGTACTCTGATGATGGGTACTCGGGTACTCTGATGACAGGTACTCGGGTACTCTGATGACAGGTACTCTGATGGGCTGGTGACAGGTACTCGGGTACTCTGATGACAGGTACTCGGGTACTCTGATGATGGGTACTCGGGTACTCTGATGACAGGTACTCGGGTACTCTGGTGACAGGTACTCTGATGGGCTGGTGACAGGTACTCGGGTACTCTGATGACAGGTACTCGGGTACTCTGATGACAAGTACTCGGGTACTCTGATGACAGGTACTCGGGTACTCTGATGACGGGTACTCGGGTACTCTGATGACAGGTACTCGGGTACTCTGATGACAGGTACTCGGGTACTCTGATGACAGGTACTCGGGTACTCTGATGACAGGTACTCTGGTACTTTGAGTACCCGTCATCGGAGTACCCGAGTACCTGTCACCTACCCAACAGAGTACCCGAGTACCTTCCACCTGCTCATCAGAGTACCTGACACCTGAAGTACCCGAGTACTTGCCACCTGCTCATCATTACCCATCACTACTCATCAGTACTCATCAGTACCCATCAGTACCTATCACCTATTAGTATCAGTACTGATCATCCGTACCCATCAGTACAGTATCAGTATCACCTATCAGTATCAGTACTACTCATCAGTACCTATCACCTGCCTGTCACCTGCCCATAAGAGTACCCGAGTACCTGTCACCTGCCTATCGGAGTACTCGAGTACCTGCCACTTGCTCATCAGTACCAGAGTACCTGTCACCTGCCCAGCAAAGTACCCGAGTACCTGTCACCCTTCATACAGCCACCATGTCTAAGTCCAAAAAGGTTAACATACGTCGTCCGTTTAAACCTAAATACCGGTGTTATGGCAGCAGATAGCTGCCATAACCCTGGTATTTTTTTAAACGGTGGACGGTTGGCTTTCCGATAAGGGTGGTCCCAGCGGCAGATTCGCCGCGGGATCACCCTTCCGGGGTGGCGGAAGAGGTGCCCCCCCCCCTCCCGCTGCATTCTGGTCCTTTTCCCCGCTTACCGGACCCGCCGGCAGCGGGGAAAACGATCCGGTCCCAGATCCTCACAGACAGGATGTCGAGTGAGGGCAAGCTTGCCCTCACTCGACTCTATGGTCTTGGAGGACCGGAGCTACGGCAAACGTCGTTGCCTAGCAACCAGTTTAAAGGTCCCTTTTTTTTTTTTCATTTTATTTAATTTTTTTTTAATTTTTTTTTTTTATTTTTTCTATCTTTTAGTGTACTTGTGAGATCTGAGGACTTTTTGACCCCAGATTTTACAAAAAAGAGGTCCTGTCGTGCCTTTTTCTATTACAAGTAATGTTTACATTTCTTGCAATAGAAATAAAAATGATCAATTTTTTTTTTAAAAAAAACAGTGTAAAAATAAAAAATAATAAATAAAATAAATAGTAAAAAAAAAAAAAAAAAAAATTAAAGCGCCGTGTCCCCGCGAGCTCGCGCGCAGAAGCGAACGCATACGGAAACCCCGCCCACATATGTAAACAGTGTTCAAACTACACATGTGAGGTATCGTCGCGATCGTTAGAGCAAGAGCAATAATTTGAGCCATAGACCTCCTCTGTAACTCTAAGATAGCAACCTGTAGAAATTTTTAAAATGTCGCCTATGGGGATTTTTAAGTACCAAAATTTGTCACCATTCTGTGAGCGTGCGCAATTTTGAAGCATGACATGTTGGGTATCTATTTACTCGGCGTAACATTATCTTTCACATTATGGAAAACAATTGGGCTAACTTTACTGGTTTCTTATTTTTTAATTAAAAAAAGTGATTTTTTTCCCAAAAAATTGCGTTTGGAAGACCGCTGCGCAAATACGGTGTGATAAAAAATATTGCAATAATCTCCATTTTATTCTCTAGGGTCTCTGCTAAAAAAAAATATATAATGTTTTGGGGTTCTAAGTAGTTTTCTAGCAAAAACAACTGATTTTAGCTTGTAAACACCAAATGTCAAAAATAGGCCTAGGCAAGTGGCTAGGATGCATGATGATGCTCCTTGGATGTTTAGGCCCCTCTATATGGCTAGGCTGTGAAAAAGTCTCACACATGTGGTATTGCCATACTCAGGAGGAGTGGCAGAATGTATTTTGGGGTGTCATTTTTGCGATGTACATGCTATGTGTTAGGAATATCCTATAAATTGACAACTTTGTGTAAAAAAAAAAGTTTTTATTTTTTTCCCACATTTTCCAAAAACTTGTGGAAAAAAATGACATGTTCAAAGGACCCATAATGCCTCATAGAATATACGTTGGAGTGTTTGCTTTCCAAAATGGGGTAATTTTGTGGACTTTTCCATTGTATTGTTGCTCTAGGGCCTTGAAAAGTGTGATAGGTAGTAAGAAAGTTTTATGTGTATTTATGCTCCTAAAACGCCTTATGGTGCTACTTGGACGTGGAGTCTCTTTTTGTGGCCAGGCTGTGTAAAAGTCTCACACATGTGGTATCACCATACTCAGAAGGAGTAGCAGAATGAATTTTGGGGTGTCATTTTTGCTGTGTACATGCTATGTGTTAGAAATAGCTTATAAATTGACAACGTTTTGGGAAAAAAAAAGAAAAAAAAATGTTTTCTTCATTTTCCCAAGAATTGTGGGAAAAAATTATAACTTCAAAAAACTCACCATGCCTCTTACTAAATACCTTGGACTGTCTACTTTACAAAAAGGGGTCATTTGGGGGGTATTTGTACTGTCCTGACATTTCAGGGCCTCAAGAAAGGAGATAGGCCATCAGTACATCTGGTGTGATCAATTTTCAGTAATTGGTACCATAGCTTCTAGACTCAATAACTTTCACACAGACTAAATAATATACACTAATTTGGGTTAATTTTACCAGAGATATGGAGCAGTATAAATTTTGGCCCAAATGTATGAAGAAAAATTAATTTTTTGCAAAATTTTATAATAGAAACTAAAAAAAAGTGTTTTTTTTGCAAAATTTTTGCTCTTTTTTTGCTTATATCACGAAAAAAAAAAACCCCAGTTGTGATCAAATACCATCAAAAGAAAGCTCTATTTGTGTGAAAAAAATGATAAAAATTTTGTTTGGTTACAGTGTAGCATGACTGAGCAATTGTCATTCAAAGTGTGAGAGTGCTGAAAGCTGAAAATTGGTCTGGGCAGGAAGGGGGTCTAACTGCTCTGTATGGAAGCGGTTAAAAAAAACATTTCAGGGACACTTTGCAGCACAGCTATCCATTACTACATTGAAAATTTACCACACCCACTTCCCAAAGCTCCGCCCACTCTGCATAAAAATAATCTCCACCTACTTATAGTGCAGATTACAGGGCCTACTCAATAAAGAGGGAATTGCAAGGAATTGAGATGGTAATTTAAAACTTAAGGCCAAAATAGTTGAGTTGGAAAAATTCTCCCATTCAGTTGCCCTATTTCAGCCTAAAGTTTGAAATTCCCATAACAATCTGTAGGGCAGGGTGCTGACTCTCATTGTCAGGGCATGCTGATACTTGTAGCATATGTACTGTATAGGTGGGTTATCTGTAGGGGAGGGGGGTCCTGACTCTCCTTGTCAGGGCATGCTGATACTTGTAGTTCCTGTGATGGGATGTATCATATGATATGATACATCCCATCACAGGAACTAAAATTATCAGCATGCCCTGACAATGATAGTCAGGACCCTCCCCTACAGATACTCACCTATACATTACATATGATACATCCCATCACAGGAACTACAAGTATCAGCATGCCCTGACAATGATAGCCAGGACTGCAGCCCCCCCCCCCAAACCCACCTATAGATGAAATAGATATTATACATCCCACAAGAGCAACTACAAATATCATCATGTCCATGACTGCTAGGGATGTCCCACCCCCCTACAGACACCCGCACATGACACATCTCATCAGAGGAACTACAAGTACCACCGTGTCCCAGAATAATAGAGATGTGTGATCTCTGCTGAAGGGCCATACATTGTCACTATATGTATAGTGCCCCCCCCCCCCATACCACTCTTATCAGGTGATATATATTTACCATCAGAGGAACTACAAGTACAATCATGTCCTAGCAATCGGCTTGCAGTGTCTCACCCATACATAGCCTGCTGACCACCCTGAAGACACAACAGCTTAGCAGAGACCCCTGGGCATAAAACAACAACAAGAAGACCCCCCTATTCCCCGTCTTCTATTGTACATGGCATTCAAGTCACATCTACTTACCTCGCTCTGGTCGGTACCTGGCTTTCACAGCAGCTCAGCTGAACTGCCTACTGAGGGCTTCCAGACAGCAGGCGGTGATAAGGGTGAGTCAGGGCTGGGGAAAGGATGTGAGCGGGATCTCAAAAAGACATGCGGGGAGCCACGTAACCCATGATCACGTGACACGGAAGTGCTTCGGCGAAAATTCGCATTTGCTGGGACTAGTCCCGGCAGAGAAAATTACCCAGGACGGGCTCCTACTTGCCGGGAATGTCCCGGCAAAAACGGGACAGTTGGCAAATATGACATTTTCGCCGAAGCACTCGTCATTTATATTGCACTTGTTTATAAATTATTGCACTTTTGTTCCTTGTGTCTAAAGATTGTGTAGGGTGTGGCTGGTGGCGGGATGTGGGTGTGGCTGGAGGCGGGGAAAGGGTGTGACTGGAGGCGAAACATGGGTGGGGCCTGGAAGGGGGCCCTTGATTTATTTTGCCCGGGGGCCCTGAGGGTTCTCAGTCCGCCCCTGCCCCCAGTGCTTTCTCCATTGCACTTCCTGCATTTTTCCTATACATTGTGTCTGGACATTGCAGAGCGACCATGGCCTCAAACAAGCGCGCCGCAACCTCAAAAGCGTTATATGACCTGCTGGGCGAGAGCGACAGCAACCCTGAATCGCTTGCAGAGTGGAGTGACAGCGATTCATGGGGAACTTCGTCATCCGACGCAGAAAGTGACTTCAGTGATGATGCTGTGACTGTGCCGAGCGATGTGCGTACTTGGTGCGTGATCGACTGCGGTATGGAGCACGTAGCGCCCCCAAGGTTCCCGTTTACCGGAGCACCTGGTATCAAAGTCGATGTTGAGGAGGACAACCCCTTGGCATATCTGCAACTTTTTTTGACCGATGAGGTTATTGAAAAAATTGTTGTGGAGACCAATTGGTACCAGGAGCAACAAGCCGCAGCACATCGGCGGTTTTCAAGGAGCAGGATGTGGGAACCCGTGACCAGTGCGGATATCTGGAAATTCCTGAGCCTAATTATTCTGCAGGGAGTGGTGGGGAAACCCCTGCAGAAGTGGTATTGGACCACAAACAAATTATTGGCCACTTCTTTTTTTGGCACTGTTATGTCGGAGTACAAATTTTCCCTCATTATGAGGTATTTTCACTTTACCAATAATGACGATTTTGATGAGACTTCTCATCCAGCTCCGAAGCTCAAAAATATCTGGGACATTTACCAACTAATTTTGAAAAATTTCCAGGAGTTCTATGTCCCAGAAAGAGACATTTGTATAGACTCAGCTGGATACAATATATTGCGTCCAAGCGAGCACGCTTTGGAATAAAATAATTTATGCTGTGTGAATCCAGCTCTGGATATATTTGGAATTCGGTCCTATACACCGGGAGAGGAACCAAGT
Organism: Pelophylax lessonae; assembly: GCF_965119305.1. Taxonomy (NCBI): domain Eukaryota; kingdom Metazoa; phylum Chordata; class Amphibia; order Anura; family Ranidae; genus Pelophylax; species Pelophylax lessonae. The sequence continues at coordinate 66,070,665 of NC_138778.1, read as the reverse complement.
TCAACCAAAGGTTCAGCAGCTATGGAATGGCAACCGCTTCAGTTCTGATGCTGATTGAGCCTCTGCTGAATCAGGGGTACTGTGTCACCACAGACAATTTCTATACATCCCCAGAACTGTTTGAGTTCCTCCTACAACATAAGACAGATGCGTATGGGACTGTCAGAGCAAACCGGCGTGACATGCCCCCCAGCTTTGCCAACAAAAAGCTGAAGCCCCGGAGAATTAGTTGCCTGGCAGAAAGGAAAAATGTTGGCACTGAGATGGCGTGACAAAAAAGATGTCTGCCTGATGAGTACCATTCACAACACCGCCACTGTCATGGTACACACAAAAGGGGGAAAAGATGTTCTGAAACCGCAACTGGTTCTGGATTATAACAACACCATGGGAGGTGTGGACAGAGCTGACCAGGCCATGACTTTCTATCCGGCAATGCGGAAACAGCAGAAAAAATATTATAAAAAAATATTCAGACACCTCCTGGAACAATGTTTGTGGAATGCATTCATTCTCCTAAAAAAGAAGAGTGACAGGCCTGTGCTCCATGCGGACTTTGTGCGGAAAATTGCTGAGCTCATATTTCTCAGGCACCAAACACCAACAGTAAGTAGATCCGGATGCCGTGCTGCTGGTGTTGTAAACCCCTGAACGACTGACCGGTCGTCATTTTATGGACCACATTCCGCCGACGGAGAAGAAGTCTGTACCCACAAGGATGTGTGTGGTTTGCTGTTCCCAGCGCGATGACACCGGACGAAAAATCAGAAAGGAAACGCGGTACTACTGTCCAGACTGTGACGTTGGACTTTGCGCTGTACCCTGTTTCAAAATTTTCCACACCCGGGACGTTTATTGAAGCAATATGACCAGTAATATTGCATCCTTTTTGGGGAAAAAAAAAACATATATTGCATCCTTGTTTGACAAAAAAAAATGTCAGTGTTTTTGATTGTTATTTACTATAATTTATTGAATAAAAAGTGTTATTTTTTGGGAAAAAAAGTGTTATTATTATATTATTATTTTATAGTTATTTATTATATTATAATTTAGGATTTTGTGTTTCAAACTTTATCATACCCGGGATGTTATAAAGAAGAACACACAGTAAAAAAAAAAATCATGTGTGAATAGTTGGTTTGGGCTGCTCATTCTCAAGAATTACATGCAAAATAATGGTTCCGCTTTCAGCACCTAAAATCCGAAAGAATCATACCGCCAGGGAGGTTAACCCCTGGACCTCCGAAAGATTTACCTCCTTTATGACCATGCCATTTTGTGCAATAAGGCACTGCGTTACTTTAACTGAAAATTGCGAGGTCGTGCGACACTGTACCTAAATAACATTTATGTTGTTTTTTCCCACACATAGAGCTTTCTTTTGGTGGTACTTGATCACTACTTGTTTTGTTTTGTTTTTTTCGCTATAAGCAAAACATTTTTGACTTTCTGTTACAAAACATATATATATAAAAAAAAAAAAAAAACATTCTTTATGAATTTAGGCGAATATCTATTCTGCTCCTTTTTTGGAAAAAAAAAAGCCCAACTCCAGCTCAACATTTTAATTCAGTTTGAAATAGAGTTAGAATAGTTGTCGCCAACCTTTCAGGCCTTACAGACCATTAAACTCAAGTTTTTTAATCCCATGGAACACTAACATGAATTTGGCATGCCTTATACATACACAATGCTCCGGCTCTCTGCCCCCACCCTCTGCACTCTGCATCACACTGCTGCCTTACACAGACTCATCATTGGATCTCATCCCTTTATCCAGCCATGTGCTAGAGCTCTTTGCTCCCCCCCACAGTCTGTGATCAGCCCTACCATTGGAAGTCCCCTCTGTCTTCTCCTCCTGCTCTTCGCACTACTCCCAGCGCCTCCCTCTGGGCTCACAGGAGCCAGGACTACACAGGAGACATCGGGTGTCAATGTGCGCTGACAGTATTGACTGTCAGCATGCATTGAGAACAACATTGGAAACAATATTGGGCAGTATACATCCGCCACAATGTTGATTTGAGGCAGAACCCCTGGGGACCACCAAAGTTTTCTCTTGGACCATCAGTGGTCCACAGACCACTGGTTGGTGACCATTGGGTTAGAGCATCCATCAGGCTTTAAACCCTTTTGCTGCCAGGTCCATACGTCATACGACAGCGGAGGGTTTAACGCATCTGGTGGCTGCAGATTGTGTGATTGTGTGTGAAACTGACAGGCAGACTCCTGCCTGTCAGGTGAGAGCATTCGGGCACCCGATCCCTCGCAAACACCCCCGGTACCAACTCCCCTTCTCCATCGCGCCCCGCCGTGCTTTCCTGGGCTCCGCTTGCCCATCGACAGGCCCGGGAGCTCCATGGCAGGTGCCGGTGGGTGGAGGGGAAGAAGAGCGGACACACGTCTGCTCTCCTCCCCTTCTTGTTGTGACCCAAAAAGTGCCGTCTCTGACATCAAGTTCTCGGTGTCCCCGGCTCGTTTAGCTGCAAAAGGATGTTTTGCAATGCGATCTGTATTGCAAAACATTCAGTGGAGCACAGGGGAGACAGGCAGGGTCTTTTAGACCCTGCATGTTTTATTAAAGAGAACCTGTCACCTAAAAATCATCACATAGGGGTTCCTATGTAATAAAAAAATTGGAAAAAAATAAAATACACCCAAGCACATTTTTTTTGAGGCCCCCCCACTTCCACATATATGCACATACGAACGTAAATGCATGTGTTGGGGGCGCCTACACGTGAAATTGTCGATTGCGATACACACGTTAGAGCATAAAATTCTAACGCAAAACCTCCTCCGTAACACTAAACTGATACCTATAGGGGGCTTTTGAAGCGTCACCTATAGAAAATGTAGGGTACTGAGGTTTGTCGCCATTTCATGGGCTTACACAAATTTAAGGTTGGACATGTTGGGTTTCTATTTGCTTGGCGCAACCTCATCTTTTATATTTATTTATATATTTTAAATTTTGCGTTCCCTAGACCTTTGCGGTAATAATGTGTTATGTAAAAAATTGGAACTACCACTATTTTATTCTAACACGTGCAAAAAACCCCACATAAACGGCTCTGGCAGCGAAAGGGTTAATTGATGTGTACCTTTTGGGGATATTTTCCCTTATTTTCTGTCACGACAAGGAAACCAGCAAAAACAAAAATGTTTTAGTAGAGTGGGAAAGAGCGATTGACAACGATTTTATTGCTGTCTGTGTTTTCTACAGCAGAAATATTAAAGTGTATGTAAAGGCCAAATAGAAAAAAAAATATGTAGTACATCTCTGGAATACATGCACATTTCCCTGCATTTATCCCCCATTTAGGACCCTGCGATTATAGGAAATATCTATTGATCTGTCAGAAATGTACTTAACTTTAAATTTACTATTGTAGGCTGAAGACAGCACTTTTGTGGATTGAGTGATTTCAAACCCTGCCTGGTCTTTTGCTAAACTACTCCATCCATCCATCCAGAAGCAAAGGCATTTTATTTCCAAAGCATGGGCACTAACTGATTTGTAGTCCCAAGATAAGAACTAGGAGAGATAAGCCTGCCATGCAGTAGTAAATTATCGAACAAATGTTCATGCAAACATTCTTATGAAAATTCTCAGTACATCTGATGATTTTGTAAATGTTGTTAGAAAGTACTTCAATTTTATCTTGGAATAAATGGACTTTTTTGAGCATACACTGTTAGAAATTCATTGATTCAATTTTTCACCCTGACCCTATTCAACTTTGTGGTCAAAACAAATGTTGATTTGACCCCACTAACCATTGGAATATTTAATGAATGTTTCTAAAACCAAATGATTTTGAACAAAATTATATTAGTGTATGGTCAACTTTACTTGACTCTTTGAGATAACATAGAACATCCTTTCTCAACCAGGATTCTGAGCAACCCTAGGGTTTCTCCAGAAGTTACTAGGGGTTCCTTGAGTAATGAGGTGTGTTTGGGGTCATTATGTTGAAATACTGCCCTGCAACCCAGTCTCCAAAGGGAGAGGATCATGCTCTGCTTCAATATGTCACAGTACATGTTGGCATTCATGGTTCTCCCAATGAACTGTAGCTCCCAAGTGCCGGCGGCACTCATGCAGAACCAGACCATGACACTCCCACCACCATGCTTGACTGTAGGCAAGACACACTTGTCTTTGTACTCCTCAATTGGTTGCAGCAACACATGCTTGACACCATCTGAACCAAACAAGTTTATCTTGGTCTCATCAGACCACAGGACATGGCTACCAGTTAAGCCCTGTACACACGCACAAATTGTTGGCCGTAAATTGTCGGCCAACGTCCGATCTGCCTATTGTAGGCTTGTTAGTATGATGCTTCCGACAACCAACTGCGAATTTTCGGCCGAAAAAAATCTGGTGTGCATGCTATAAAATTTTTGTTGGCCAACAAAGAACGACCGATTGTTCCTCAGTCAGTACAGATTTCACCAGACAAAAATCAGATGAGCAAGACTGGGCATGCTCAGAGAAGAAAAAACACACGGAAAGTCAACCATCACATGACATCACTTCTGAAGTTGGTTTTTGTTGGCCAACAAAAGTCCAGTGCAAGTCTAGAGCACATTTCAACCAACAAACAACACTGGACAAAAGACGGCCGATCAGTTGGCCAACAATCTGTGCGTGTGTACGGGGCTTTGGTCAAGTTATAGTCTGCTTGTCTTCAGCATACAAACTGAAGAACACATTACCAGTTCATGCGCTGATCCTAGATTTAAAACGTCCAGGCAGGGGATTTTTAAATATCACACACGGTGATATGAACAATGAGGCGTTGCAGCTCACCTAACTCTCCACTGGGTAAAAAGTCCCGACCCGGAAGCCGCCTGAGATTACCCTCGGACCTCTACCGGATGATCGAGCTACACCGGACACAGAGAAAGCCGCCAGCCATCTGACTACTCCACGGAGGGCACCACAGTGATTGTCCAAGTTTTGACCCCAGATGTGAGTCACCGTACCCTATTTGTTTTTAATAAAACTCCTTTTATTGCACTCCAGTGGCGCTCCTCCCCTCTTCTTTTATGCTACAAATCGAGCCGCTTCGCTCACCCGGATAAGCAGCCCAGAGTGCCGCCCACCTCTACCCCCCCATCCACCTGGACCAGTGGATTCTTACATCCTCACCCTTCCCCCCTCCATACCGAGGTCTGCCCAACAGCATACTACACAGGCACTTGAACCTTGTATTTCATCACCCCCCCCCCCTCCCCTTTTAAGGCTCCTCTAGCTCTCAGCCTTTTGATGTGCCAATTTGCTGATTGACTCCCACCTGACTGTAATCCCCCATCAGCAGCCATAACAGAGAGTAGCACCCCTTGTGAGCGCTGATTTATATACTCTCTAACTCTCCACTGGGTGGTGGATGATCACTGAAAGTAATTGAAGAAAAAGAGCGCATGACCGCCCTGGCATAATACCGTTTATTCGGGTGTCTACTTTTACCTGAATAAACAGTGTTATGCTAGGGTGGTCGTGCACTCTTTTTCTTCAATTTCTTACTTGCCTTCAGCCAACTGTTTGCATTCTTTCTTGTGCATCATCTTTAGAAGAGGCTTCCTTCTGGGATGACAGCCATGCAGACCAATTTAATGCAGTGTGCAGCGTATGGTCTGAGCACTGACAGGCTGTCCCCCCCCCCCTCCCCCTTCAATCTCTGCAGCAATGCTGGCAGCACTCATACAGTTATTTCCCAAAGACAACCTCTGGATATGATGCTAAGCACGTGCACTCAACTTCTTTGGTCGACCATGGTGAGGCATGTTCTGAGTGGAACCTGTCCTGTTAAGCCCCTGTATGGTCTTGGCCACCGTACTTCAGCTCAGTTTTAAGGTTTTGGCAATCTTCTTGTAGCCAAGGCAATCTTTATGTAGAGCAACAATTCCTTTTTTTTTTTTTCAGATCCTCAGAGAGTTCTTTGCCATGGGTGCCATGTTGATCTTCCAGAGACCAGTATGAGAAAGTGAGAGCACCTGCTCCCCATTTACACTTGAGACCTTGTGACACTAACGAGTCACATGACACCGGGGAGGGAAAATGGCTAATTGGGCCCGATTTGGACATGTTCACTTAGGGGTGTACTTATACAAGCTGTACACTCATTACTTTACATTGTAGCAAAGTGTCATTTCTTCAGTGTTGTCACATAAAAAGATATAACAAAAATATTTACAAAATGTGAGGGGCATACTTACTTTTGTGAGATACTGTATATATCTCTTTATTTAGCCTGTAAGGTGCTTCCAAGCTAACAGAAATGGAGGAATCACCTGCTGCAGGTTATTGTACTCTGATCACTGGCATCGCTGGGTGTCAGAATACCCAAAGGGTGTTGGCATCTGATTGGCTACAGGTAGCTGAGATTTTTTTGCCTGCCTCCCTCATCAAAAGTCAATTGAAAAATTTACATTTTATCTTGGTTTTGCCAACAGGTCCACCCTGTGGCCTAATGATGATTGACATGCTACAGGCTTGTGAATCAGCAGTGACAATGGCAGCCCCACATCTTCTCATCTTACTGCAGTGTAAGCAGGCACATTGCATCTACAACTGTGTACAACTCTGAATTCAGGAGCAGTGCAGCATTGTTGCCATCACAGGAAGCTGCATTAGGCAGACTTCACTAGCAGGATCAACAAGTATTCGTGGGACATTACAAGAGAAAACTAAGTACAGATGCACCCATAATTAAAGCGGTTGTATTCCGTGTAAAAAAAAAACAAAAAAACCCTGCAGGGCAATGGCATAATGTGCTAGTATGCATTGCATACTAGCACATTGTGAAATACTTACCTTAGAACGAAGCCCCCACATGGTTGCCCAGACACCGCTGAAGGAGCCGACATGTTCCCTCGGTGTCTCTTCTGGGTTCGGCGGCTCCGGTGCTGTGAGTGGCTGGAGCCACGATGACGGCGAGTTCACTTTCCGACCAGGAGCTCCGAAGGTCCAGCAAGATACGCCGAACCTTCAGAGCGCATGCGCTGCTGGTGTCAGCGGCTGCATGCAGGGTGAATATCTCCTAAACCATGCAGGTTTAGGAGATATTAATTTTACCTACAGGTAAGCCTTATTATAGGCTTAACTGTAGGTAAAAATTAAAAAGCGGAGTATACTAGCGCTTTAAGTGCTGCAGCTCATATTTGTTTTTTTATTGAGAGGCCATAGTTCTACTTTAGGTGAACCTGTTATTGTGCCTAAAAGCGCAGGTTAATTTCACACATTGTGTACTGCGTCTTGGAGTCAGAAACACAAACAAAACAATAGGACTTTTAAAGTGATTTAAAACCTTTTTTTACTACCAAAAATTGAATACTTACCAACTCTGTGCAATGTTTTTTTGTATTTACTGCGGTATTGTGGGTCCATTGCGCAAAACTTGTAGGTTGTTTCATTCAATAGCCACCAGGGCCGCGATCGCGCCATGATTGGCTAGCGGTGATGTCAATCAGCGGGCCTGACGCACCCAATGTCCGCTGGTGTTCTCCCGAAAGCTCCAACTTGCCGAGAACTCCAACTACGTTATTTCTGGTGAGTGTACACCAGGAATAATTGGAGATTTTCACCACTTGGTGTTTTCACAGAACAGGGGCAACCTTTACACTCCAGTACACACTATAAATAGTGGAGATTGTTAGTCCGCCTGCTAGTTGTCACTGCCTTGGAGGCGGCCATATTTTTGGTTACTAGTGGGCGGACCAACAATCTCCACTAATTATAGCGTGTACCGGAGTGTAAATGTTGCCCCTGTTCTGTGAAAACACCAAGTGGTGGAGATCTCCAATTATTCCTGGTGTACACTCACCGGAAATAACGTTGTTCTAGGCACGTTGGAGTTTTCGGCAGAACACCGGCCACCTGTGATCATCCCCGGGGAACAGGGGAGGACTGGGCAAGGGGGCAATTGCCCCCCTGGCTGCTCTGATGCCTCGTAAAAAGGCTGCACCACTTCTGCCACAGACACGCCTAAAGGATTCCTGGTGAAGAGAAGTAAAAAGTCCCCACCACTGACCTACTGAGTGCGGGATAAAGACAAGGACAGAGTGCCGGCCTCCCCCCAGCATGGATGGCGTAAACTGTGTCTGAGCAGAGGCTGGTTCCATGACCCACTGGAGACTCTCCTCCCCCTGCCAGCCCCAACTGAGCTGTCTGGGCTCCCCTAACCGCCCCCCTGCTGGCTAGGTCAGGAACCCGGATTCGGCCGGTGAGTAGAGAGTACCTGGAACAGAGATTCAGCCTGGAACGTGTTTCAGGAGGAGGCCAGGAAGGGGGAGAGTGGGAGGGGGCTTAGTCGCTGGGCTTCTGGTCTGTACTTGCCCCCTGGGCCGAAAACTGCCAGTCAGTCCCTGCTTGGTAGAGGTAGAACGGCGATCTATGTAAACAAGGCAGATCACGGTTATGCAAGGGGACAATATGGAGATCTTTTGTCCCTCCTAAGCAGGAACCAGGATCTCTGTCTTGCTCCAATCAGTACAAACCCCCCCCCCACTGTTAGTAAGCACCCCCTAGGGACACATTCGACCCTTTGATCAACCCTGATGTTAACTCCTTCCCTGCCAGTGTCATTAGTGCAGTGACAGTGCATTTTTTTAGCACTGATCACTGTATCACTGGTCCCCAAAAAGTGTCAAAAGTGTCAGATGTCCGATTTGTCTACTGCAATGTCACAGTCCTGCTAAAAATTGCTGATTGCCGCCATTACTATTAAAAAATATATATAAATAAATAAAAAATCCATAAAAATATGGCATCGTTTGTAGATGCAATAACGTTTGCGTAAACCAACCAATATTATTATTGGGATTTTTTTGTTACCAAAAATATCTAGCAGAATATTAGCCTAAATCTATGAAAAAAATTTGATTTTTAAGATTTTTTTTATTGGCTGTCTTTTATAGCAGAAAGTAAAAAATATAGTTTTTTTTTTTTCAAAAAATACTGTCGCTCTTTTTTTGTTTATAGGGCAAAAAACAAAAACCGCACAGGTGATCAAATATCACCAAAAGAAAGCCCTATTTGTGGGGAAAAAAGGACATAAATTTTATTTGGATACAGATCCCATGACCGCCCAATTGTCAGTTAAAGTAACCTAGTGTCGTATCGCAAATAATGGCCTGGTCATTAGTGGGTAAAACCTTCCGGTCCAGAAGTGATTATGGTAAGAAAAACCCCTTTAGAACCACTTTTAATGTATGACTTATCTTATTGCCTCATGTTGGGACCTGATGCCAAATACCTGCATCGGTTCAGCAAACCCTAGAACTTGTGGTGTCAGTTTGCTTCTCTTTGTCTACCTGTAAAACGTAAAAGGCAGAACAAACAGAATTTAAATCCCTTTTGTACTTATTTACTAGAACAGTGCTGTCTGTCACGAGAGTAGGAGACATTCCTAACTGCCATGGACTTGAAATGGTCCATGGATATTTTTCTGAGGTTGTTTATGTTACATTATTTCACCAAAGGGTGTGAATGGCGTTCCCAGTTTCATCTGATACGCTTTGTGCTATTGTAATCAAACTGCTCTCTTACACACAGCATGGCTCCTAACTAAACACGTGCTTTGTATCGTTCTGTTTGACAATCCAGCTTCGGTTTGTGTATTAACGGAATTTAAATACACATACAAATATTTGTTCTTGTCACTTTGCATTTCTTTTTATATTCTGTGCTGCTGTTTGCATTTCATCTTCACTCACACGATACCAATGGGATCCCCAGGCATTTGTATTACAATTTGTATATGTTTTGTTTTCAGCATCACCTACAAACCATATTGTAAACAGGTTTTTTTTTTTTTTTTTTATATATATCTTTTAGTTGTATACAATATTTGGCATCGCTACTTTGATTGGTTCATGCTTTCATTTGCATAGTTACCTATATGCTGTGGGTATTTGCATTGATATTTGTATAAGTACATGGCTGAGAACTGGGCTCATGCATACAGGCATGTTAGGGACATACAGGGTAAAATTCTTAGAAGCCCAGGTTTTGCGTACAGCTGGCCAAAGCTGAATTTGAATCGCAATGCGGTGCGAATCACATGCAATGTCTGACATCGCAATAGTGTGAACCCAGCCTCAGAGCTCTCCTTACTGAGCTCTACCGAGTGCAACTTCAGCCCCCAGCCCCCTTTTTTCGGAACTCTCAGGTATGCTTATAAATACATCTTTGAACGGATGTAGGGAAGAGAAGACTGCAGATAGGCAGATACAACTTATGTAGGAGGATTTGTTTCATCTTTGTGTATTACCTGAGAATAGTCCCTTCACTGGGTATATGTTAGGCTTTACAACCAATTTAACCCCTTTGCGCCTAATGGTAAAAAAAAAAAATGTTAAAGGAGAAGTACAGCCAAAGCTCGTTTGGCTGGACATCTCCTATGGATCACAAGAGTGCAGTTCCTTCTGCACGCCTGTGACCCCTTTTCAGCAGAGAGAGGGCTAAAGTCTGCTCTCTGCTGACATCACAGAAGTCGGTCCAGGCACCACGTCATCACAACCAAAGAGTCTGGATCTGTCAGGTCCCTGGACCGACAGCCAGCTTAGCTTCTCAGCGAGCCACTGAGAGCCTGATCCGGCCACTCCTTGCCCCTCCACAGCCCAGCGCTCCAGTGAGCGAGGTGGGGGCAGAGCAGAGAGCTGTCAGAACCGGGCGATCGCCGGTGTTGGATTGCTCGGTTGTCAGTGCAGAGGTGCCGGGGGACAGATGCAGCATCGAACTGATTCTGCATTCACCTATGTAAGTATAAATGGGGAAAAAAAATCCCATATATCTCTTTTAATGTCTAAGCACAATTTTGCAACTTTGACATGTGTTGGTAAAACTGTACATATCATCACAACTACTTTGTGCATTCAAGTGGATTATGCAGCGTTTTTTCCAGGACCAATTGGGCTTTCATTTGATTGTTAATGGTAATGGATATCTCCTGATTTTTTTATTTTTTTTATTATCAAGGTAAAAATGACCCAAAATAGTAAAAAAAAAAAAAATACCTTTTTTTTTTAAATTGTAGCTGTATATTTCTTGCTACTACCATAACCTACCTCCAAAGAACAACACAAAATAAATTCTCCTGATGATCACAGCGATACCACTTATGTGTATGCTAGTTGTTGTTTGTACCCATAGTACAGCCCAGAAACAATAGTGCACTTTTTTTGTTTTTTTTTCATCCTACCTAAAACACACTGACACTGAACTAATTTAAAGAAAGAAAAAAATCCTGCCCAAAATAAAAATGACCCTGACCTTGACTCAAACACTAACCCTGGCACTGACCTAGATCAAATCTTGATTTAGGTTTTTATTTTATTGATTATTGTTATTATTATTATTTTCTTTTTTTTTTTTTACACACATTTTTATTTTCTCTCTGCAAGGAGAGAGAGAGATACAATGTATCTCTCTCCTCTATTACATAGTTACATAGTAGTTGAGGTTGAATAAAGACAATAGTCCATCCAGTTCAACCTGTGTAGGTGTGTGTGGCCATAATCATCTCTCATACCCCTGAATGTTCTGATTATTGAGATGTACGTCCAAGAGTCTTTTGAAAGCACGCATACTTCCCGCCGAAACCACCTCTTGTGGTAGAGAATTCCACAATCTTGTAGCCCTAACAGTAAAGAACCCCCTGCGTTGCCTGAGGTTAAAACGCTTCTCCTCTAATCACATTGTATACCCTCGAGTCCTCATGCAATCCTTTCGACTGAATCGCTTTTTTTCTATGCTGAGATCACCATTGAGGTATTTATAAATTGCTATCATGTCCCCTCTCAGGCGTCTCTTCTCCAGGGAGAATAAATCAAGCGATTGCAGACGCTCTTCAAAATTAGGGTCCTCCAATCCCCTAATTAGTTCAGTTGCCCTTTTCTGGACTCTCTCCAGCTCCAACACATCCCTCCTGAGGACTGGCGACCAGAACTGGACAGAATACTCCAGATGCGGTCGGACCAGAGTTTTATAAAGTGGTAGGATTATAGTTTTAGGCTCCATGTACACGGGACGTTAGAAAAAACGTCCTGCAAAGCTATTTCTGACGCCGGGAAAAAGCAGCTGTTAAACGTGCTTTCAGTAGCTTTTTCCATTTGCGTTATTGCACGTTTGGCCACGCTGCTTTTAGCAGCGTTTTTCTGCCTCCATTCAAAATCAATGGTTCCCTATGGGAGCCTATTGATTTGAATGGAAGGCGCACCGCAAGTCAGATCAGGATGATCCGACTTGCGGCGCGACCTGCACTGTGAGAATCTTGAGGGGGAACTCCACCCAAAAATGGGAAAAAAATTGCGTGGGGTTCCCCCCCAGGTTCCAAACCAGGCCCTTCGGGTCCGGCATGGAATTTGAGGGTAGCCCCACGCCGAAAAAACGGCGTGGGGTCCCCCCCAAAATCCATACCAGACCCTTATCCGAGCATGCAGCCCGGCAGGCCAGGAAAGGGGAGGGGACGAGCGAGCGGCCCCACCCCCCCTGGACCACACCAGGCCACATGCCCTCAACATGGGGGGGGTGTTGGTGCTTTGGGGCAGGGGGAGCTCTGCACCCCCCACCTCAAAGCACCTTGCCTGCCCCCATGTTGATGAGGACAAAGGCCTCATCCCCACAACCCTGGCCGGTGGTTGTGGGGGTCTGCGGGCAGGGGGCTCATCGGAATCTGGAAGCCCCCTTTAACAAGGGGCCCCCCAGATCCCGGACCCCCTCCCTATGTGAATGGGTATGGGGTACACTGTACCCCTACTCATTCACCACATAAAAGGCAGTGTATGGAAATAACGACAGGAGACGTTTTGGAAAGTTTTATTAAAAATCTTCATCCGGCTCTTCTTGTCTTCTCCTCTCCGGGGTCTTCTCCTCTCCGGGGTCTTCTGCTCTTTTGCTGTCCCCTCTCCAGGGTCTTCTGCTGTCCCCCTCTTCTGCTGTCCTCTCTTCTTTTCTTCTCTACTCCGGGGTCTTCTGCTCTTTTGCTGTCCCTCTTCTGCTGTCCTCTCTTCTTTTCTTCTCCTCTCCGGGGTCTTCTCCTCTCCGGGGTCTTCTGCTCTTTTGCTGTTGGCTGTCGGCTCTTCTTCCTCCGGTCCTCCTCCGACAACGTCTCCTTGATTATGACAATCTCCGGTCTCTGCAGCTTGTTATATAGCCATTAGGGCGTGGCCACGATGACGTCATCGGGAGGCCCCGCCCCTCACGTCACAGATGACGTAATCTGTGACGTGAGGGGCGGGGCCTCCCGATGACGTCATCGTGGCCACGCCCTAATGGCTATATAACAAGCTGCAGAGACCGGAGATCGTCATAATCAAGGAGACGTCGTCGGAGGAGGACCGGAGGAAGAAGAGCCGACAGCCGACAGCCAACAGCAAAAGAGCAGAAGACCCCGGAGAGGAGAAGACCCCGGAGAGGAGAAGAAAAGAAGAGAGGACAGCAGAAGAGGGACAGCAAAAGAGCAGAAGACCCCGGAGTAGAGAAGAAAAGAAGAGAGGACAGCAGAAGAGGGGGACAGCAGAAGACCCTGGAGAGGGGACAGCAAAAGAGCAGAAGACCCCGGAGAGGAGAAGACCCCGGAGAGGAGAAGACAAGAAGAGCCGGATGAAGATTTTTAATAAAACTTTCCAAAACGTCTCCTGTCGTTATTTCCATACACTGCCTTTTATGTGGTGAATGAGTAGGGGTACAGTGTACCCCATACCCATTCACATAGGGAGGGGGTCCGGGATCTGGGGGGCCCCTTGTTAAAGGGGGCTTCCAGATTCCGATGAGCCCCCTGCCCGCAGACCCCCACAACCACCAGCCAGGGTTGTGGGGATGAGGCCCTTGTCCTCATCAACATGGGGGCAAGGTGCTTTGAGGTGGGGGGTGCAGAGCTCCCCCTGCCCCAAAGCACCAACACCCCCCCCCCATGTTGAGGGCATGTGGCCTGGTGTGGTCCAGGGGGGGTTGGGCCGCTTGCTCGTCCCCTCCCCTTTCCTGGCCTGCCGGGCTGCATGCTCGGATAAGGGTCTGGTATGGATTTCGGGGGGGACCCCACGCCGTTTTTTCGGCGTGGGGCTACCCTCAAATTCCATGCCGGACCCGAAGGGCCTGGTTTGGAACCTGGGGGGGAACCCCACGCAATTTTTTTCCCATTTTTGGGTGGAGTTCCCCCTCAAGATTCTCACAGTGCAGGTCGCGCCGCAAGTCGGATCATCCTGATCCGACTTGCGGTGCGACTTCCATTCAAATCAATAGGCTCCCATAGGGAACCATTGATTTTGAATGGAAGAAAAAAAACGTATAACGTGGCTGAACGTAGGTTCATCACGTTCAGTCACGTTTAGGCACGTTCGGCCGCGTTTCTGCGTTTGAAACGTCGGGAAACACACGTTCTAACGCAATATAATTGCGTTCTAAAAAAAGTCCCTGAACGCAACTGCCTGCAAATGACTGTAAACGACCATGTGTACATGGACAGATAAGATAACATGGAGCTGCGTTCAGGGACTTCTGAAAAAAACGCCCAACTGCTCCTAAACGGCCATTTCCAGCGTCCCGTGTACATGGAGCCTTATCTCTGGAATACATCTCTTTCTTTATGCATGCTAATATTCTGCCGGCTTTGGAGCTGCCGCTTGACATTGCATGCTATTGCTTAGTCTATCCTCTACCAAGACTCCCAGATCTTTCTCCGTTTTTGATTCCCCCAAAGGTTCCCCGCCTAAAGTGTATTGGGCATTTATGTTTTTAGTGCAAAACCTTACACTTCTCCACATTAAACTTCATTTGCCATGTCGTTACCCACTCTGTTATTTTGTCCTATCTATTCAGAGAGAGAAACACGGGGGCGGGCTTCACAGTGACTGATCACTTGATAACCAAGCAGAGGCTATCACAGTGATCAGGTAACCTGAAATCAGGAGTTCTGGGTCCCCATCAATAGTATGGGGCCCAGGACTCTTGGTAAGACCCCAGTCTCTGTGCTGGGAACATGCAATGTGGCGCGCTCCTGGCACAAAAACAGATTCGCAAAAATGAGGCCACATGAAAGAAAGCCCAGTCCAGTGGGGCCGCATGTTTGCGTTTTATTGGTACCTAGGACTTAATGGACATAATAATGCATAGGTGAACCTTTCCTTTTCCAATGCAGGCTTTACTTCGCTCCCCCATTCCTAACAGCATATACTCACCTTGCACATATCCAGCCCACACATAGTCAGAGGATTTATTTCAGTTAATAATGTAGTACATAAATTCATAATAAGGAAAATGCTTTAATAAAGACCTTTTTTTCTTTAGCCCTTTTGTATCCATCCACATACAGTTTTTTTTTTTTCTGCATCACCAACCATAGCCTTTTTTCTGTATCAGCCTTAAAAGTATTTTTCCATTAAGACCCATTATTTGTTCTTTTCAGGAAATCAAACAAACACATACCGGTACTTATTTACATATTTATTAAAAATATTTTTTTAAACAATGATGAAGACGACATGTAAAAAATACATTATCCCTAAGTTTTTACCATCATTGCAACAGTAGTTGAAGCACATCTAAACTGAAAAAAATAAAAATGTAATATATTGCAGCTTACCAGTCCTTAGATGTGGTGACTGCATTCATTTTACATTTTCAGGTTTTTTTTTCCTTTATTTTCGCCTGGTGATTCTTTAAACAATACACTTCCTATCCTTCAGGTCTACCCTCATTTCTCCACTGTATCTATAGTTACAGCCATGGATGTCACACCGTTTGGACTTTAAACACATCTGCCTTTGCTCATCTCCACTGTATGGTAAATTGAAGGGACTAGAAAATATTCTTTGCACTATCTTTCAAGCTCACAGGAAGTGACAAGGACATTACATTTCTGGCAGGATTAACGAGTCTTTTCTGTACTTGCTGAAAATGTTGTTAGCCTGAAAAATTAAAGCTAATGCAGCCACTACATCTAAGGACAGGTAAGCTGTGATATTCTATATTTTTATTTTTTTATTTGGATACACTTTAAAAGGTAATCAATTTAACATCTGCAACTTCAGTAGTGGCAAGTACAATATAGATAAGGCACAGAATCAAAGAAAGCAGGAGCTGCCAAAAACATAAAAGAGTTGGGCACACCCTTCCTTTCGCTACTTAGGCAGGCTAGAGACGGTGCAAATTACTTTCCTGCATGATTACCCCATCAACACAGACAGTGCTGACAGGGGAATCCATCCTGCCAAGGCATTGTAATCTCCTGGCGCGGGGGGCTTTCTCCTCTGGGAGAAGACAGTGATTATTGCTAGTGGCTATAGCAGCCACTAGCGATAGTCACAAGTAAAACCCGGATGGCTGGATGTATCCAAGTTTATTGATCAATAGACTCGGTGCATTCAGCCTGCCCATACAAGGTTTCAATCTCGAATGGTTCCTACTGAACAAGCCAAGATTCTAACCGTTTATCGCCGGCCTTAGGAACTGCCTTGTATTTTTGTCAGTAAATACTGAACAGGCTTTAATTGGGTGGGGTAAAGAGGAGTGGCAGATGATGTCATGAGGGAAGTTGCTCTTACCCCTCCAGCATAGGACACAGCTTACAGTAGGTAATGAATGCTACTATAGTGGATTCTAGCCGCCCCAGCGACCATATAGTTATTGCATGTGCATGACCAGTTTTTATCAAGCTGGGACACAGTAAGTCTTTTAATCACATTATTTTTGAAGTTCTGGTTAAATTTTGCAGGTTAGGTTATGTTTTAGAGTTCAGACGAGATGAAGAATTTTTTGTTTGTCTTATCTTGTTTTTGGCACCCACATGTCCTGCATCAAGAAACCAACATACCAAAAAAAATTGATAAAGTAGTACAAATGATGCCATCTCATTGTCACATCAGAGTCCCAACTGTTAGGATAGTATAATAGAATAATAGAAGCACTAAAGTGTCAGACACCTCAAGTAAAATATATTTTCATAAACATGGCTGATTGTTCCATTCAAATTCTGAGGCCACCCCATGCAACATCCTTATCTTTGGAAAACAACAGTGATCAACCTGTAAAATCCATTACAGGTGAAAAATCTTTCCTAGGAGATCAGATGACTGGGAGTTGGGGGGCTTACAAAAGTGTGTAAACATACAACTGTCTTTCGGTTAACAGGCCTGATTGGATAATAATCCTCACATGTACATGTGTAGCCTTAGGGCTCTTTCACACGGGCGTTCCTTTTTTTTTTGCCCGATCAGGTCCTTTTTTTTTTTTTTGTAACGGACACGGATGACACTTGTGTCATCCGGTCCGTATGTCCGTTTTTCATCCCATCCGTTTGCGGATGAAAAACTGACATAATGCATGTGTATGTAAATACGGATGTCTGCGGATGACACCACTGACATCCGTTTTTGCTTCAGTTCCATTTTTCGAAAGGAAGAAAAAATAGGGTTCTCCTCCGTTCAAAAAAACTGAACTGAACTGACAAAAAACGAGGATGATCATCCGATGACATCCGTATTTACATAGAGATACATTATGTCCGTTTTTCATCCGCAAACGGATGGGATGAAAAACGGACATACGGAACGCCCGTGTGAAAGGTCCGCTGCGGGACTTTTTTTTTTTTTCCACGGAGCGGATGACATTTGTGTCATCCGCTCCGTGTGCCCGCATATCATCCCATCCGTTTGCGGATGATATGCGGACATAATGTAAGTATATGGCACTGCGGATGTCAGCGGATGACACCGCTGACATCCGATTTTCCTTCCTTTCCGTTTTTTACACGGAAGGAAAAATGGGGTTCTGTTCCATTCGTAAAAACGGAACAGAACTGGCAGGAGGAAAATCGGGTGTCAGCGGATGGTATTCCGCTGACACCCGCAGTGCCATTCACTTACATTGATGTCCGCAAATCATCCGCAAACGGATTGGATGATTTGCGGACACACGGAGCGGCCGTGTGAAAGGACCCTAAGTGATTCCTGCTCAGTACTTTTTTGTTAGTCCATTAGTGTTCATGATAAATTATTTTTTTAATCCCGTAACCAGAGTAGTAGATCTTTGACCAGGAGAAAAAGTTGTTAGAGTCCCTTGTTTTCCAAATGAAAAAGAGAAACATTTTAAGTACAAAAGTATTTCTCTTGTAACTGTAGCCTGCTTTTCAGTCTTCATGGCTGATCATTTCTATTGCTAAATGGGAAAGCCCACCCAAAAGTGATATATATCATATGGTATTTAAATGATCATTAATTTGTCCCCACTGATCCCTTTCACCCTCCCTGATGTGTACATATAATCTTATATATAGATATGGATCTTTACATTGGCCTTACCATCTATAGATTACGGTGTCGCATTGCAAATGCGCAACCCAAGAAATGCTGGAACCTGCTCTGACTTTTTAAAAAATGTTTACATATTATGGAGGGCCAGTGGTACCAAATGATTCAAAATGATTTACAATTTCAGTCCCACTTTAAAGTATAACTAAAGGCAAAACCTTTTTATTTATTTTATTTCTTTTTTTAATTTTGGATAGAGTGGAGACGGATTAGAACCCATGTCACTTTTTATTGCTTTCTGTTCCCCCGTTAGGGAGATTCCCTGTCTCCATTTGTCCTGTTTACCATTATTATAAAAAGTAAAAGAAAATCCCAAATTTTGGGTTGCCCCCAGAAAATCTTAAAATAAGAATACTAGTTCTGGTGACCTGGGGGTCCCCAATTTCCTCTCACTTCCTGTTTGGCTATGGAACAGGAAGTGAAGGGAAATTTTCTAGGGATCGACCGATTATCGGCAAAGCCGATATATCGGGGGCCAATATGCACTTTCCCCGATATATCGGAATCGGCCCCTGAGGTTAGCGATATTGCCAATATTTTGGGAAAGTGCATGTACCGGAGTGATGCCTGCAGCTAGAGGCATCACCCCGGTAAGGGCGTCCATAGCCGACGGTCGGCTGTCTTGTAATGACAACCGATGCGGCTGAGAAGCCACTGGGCTGTCATTACAAGGAGCGGGAGGGGACGTTCTCCCCCTCCCACAGCTCGCCCGGGTCTCCCGTCCCACCGGGAGACTCGGGCAACCAGCCTGCACGGCCGCCAAAGAGAAGACCCGATTAAAGCTGCATTCGGCTCTGATCGGGTCTCCATGTAAAAACATGATGTCATGACATCACTTCCAGGTACTCGGCGCCAAATTAAAAAAAAATTACAGCATTCAAAACAGCCAAACTTGGCGTTTTGAATGCTTCTAAATGTACGAAAATATTGGCCGATACCGATATGCGATGACCAAAATATCGGTATCGGCAATAAAAGAAACCATATCGGTCGATCACTAAAATTTTCACAATGGAACACAGAGGTGTTCTTACTCTAGGTTTCTTACTCTATACAAAATGAAAAAAAACAAAGTTTTGCCTATAGTTCTACAAACCCAATTCCAAAAAAGTTGGGACACTGTACAAATTGTGAGTAAAAAAGGAATGGACTAATTTACAAATCTCATAAACTTATAGTTTATTCACAATATAATATAGATAACATATCAAATGTTGAAAGTGAGACTTTTTGAAATGTCATGCCAAATATTGGCTCATTTTGGATTCCATGAGAGCTACACATTCCAAAAACGTTGGGACGGGTAGCAATAAGAGGCCGGAAAAGTTAAATGTACATATAAGGAACATCTGGAGGACCAATTTGCAACTTATTAGGTCAATTGGCAACATAATTGGGTATAAAAAGAGCCTCTCAGAGTGGCAGTGTCTCTCAGAAGTCAAGATGGGCAGAGGATCACCAATTCCCCCAATGCTGCGGCAAAAAATAGCGGAGCAATATCAGAAAGGAGTTTCTCAGAGTAAAATTGCAAAGAGTTTGAAGTTATCATCATCTACAGTGCATAATATCATCCAAAGATTCAGAGAATATGGAACAATCTCTGTGTTTAAGGGTCAAGGCCAGAAAACCATACTGGATGCCCGTGATCTTCGGGCCCTTAGACGGCACTGCATCACATACAGGAATGCTACTGTAATGGAAATCACAACATGGGCTCAGGAATACTTCCAGAAAACATTGTTGGTGAACACAACCCACCGTGCCATTCGCCGTTGCCAGCTAAAACTCTACAGGCCAAAAAAGAAGCTATATCTAAACATGATCCAGAAGTGCAGGTGTTTTCTCTGGGTCAAGGCTCATTTAAAATGGACTGTGGCAAATTGGAAAACTGTTCTGTGGTCAGACGAATCAAAATTTGAAGTTCTTTTTGGAAAACTTGGACGCCATGTCATCCGACTAAAGAGGACAAGGACAACCCAAGTTGTTATCAGCGCTCAGTTCAGAAGCCTGCATCTCTGATGGTATGGTTTTGCATGAGTGCGTGTGGCACGGGCAGCTTACACATTTGGAAAGGCACCATCAATGCTGAAAGGTATATCCAAGTTCTAGAACAACATATGCTCCCATCCAGACGTCGTCTCTTTCAGGGAAGACCTTGCATTTTCCAACATGACAATGCCAGACCACATACTGCATCAATTACATCATCATGGCTGCGTAGAAGAAGGATCCGGGTACTGAAATGGCCAGCCTGCAGTCCAGATCTTTCACCCATAGAAAACATTTGGCGCATCATAAAGAGGAAGATGCAACAAAGAAAACCTAAGACAGCTGAGCAACTAGAAGCCTGTATTAGACAAGAATGGGAAAACATTCCTATTCCTAAACTTGAGCAACTTGTCTCCTCAGTCCCCAGATGTTTGCAGACTGTTATAAAAAGAAGAGGGGCTGCCAAACAGTGGTAAACATGGCCTTGTCCCAACTTTTTTGAGATGTGTTGATGCCAGGAAATTTAAAATCAACTTATTTTTCCCTTAAAATTATAAATTTTCTCAGTTTAAACATTTGATATGTCATCTATGTTGTATTCTGAATAAAATATTACAATTTGAAACTTCCACATCATTGTATTTTGTTTTTATTCACAATTTGTACAGTGTCCCAACTTTTTTGGAATTGGGTTTGTACTTTAAAAACGGAAGCTCATGGATTGAATTGCTCGGTTGCTAATTAATATACCCTATGGACTCTAGCAAGCTCCCCCCGCAGGGTCTGAACTCCAAACGTGTTCTACTGCAGAGCTTCACTCATTCCTACAGGAAAAGTCCAATTTCTCCCTATGTATCCAGCATATTGTGATTTGGTGAAATTAAAATTTTAAGAGGGAGAAGACACCTCATATAGACTGCAGGAGGAAGATGGTCCTTAACCACTTGCTGACCACCGCACGACTATCTACGTCGGCGGTCAGCCCCTCACAGGCAAACTAACGTAGGGCTACGTTGCTTGCTTGTGAGGGTCTAGGGAGCGAGCGCGCGCCGCCGGAGGCGCGCTCCCGCTCCCGCGTGGTCACGGACCCCCCCGCGCGTGTGACCAGTGGACCCGATGTCCGCCGGTCACTCGGCGATCGGCGGGGGAGAAGGAGAATGTCAGGCAGCTTGTGTAAACAAGCCACCTGTCATTCTCCTCGCTGTAAAGACACTGATCACATGGATCTACTATGTAGATCCGTTGATCAGTGTCCTTACAGCTCAAGCCACAGCCAATCACAGTAGAAAGCACGCCCCTAGGGACACACACAGCCCCTCCCTCCCAAATAAAGTTAACCCCTTCACTACCAGTGTATTTTTACAGTAACAGTGCATATATATAGCACTGATTACTGTAGAAATGTCACTGGTAACCCCAAAAGTGTCAAAAATGTCAGTCAAGGGTCCGATCTGTCCGCCGCAATGTCGCAGTACCGCAAAAAAAATCGCAGATCACCGCCATTACGCGTTAAAAAAAAAAACAACAAAAATGACAAAAATCTTTCCCTTTGTTAGTAAACGCGATAACTTTTGCGCAAACCAATCAAAATACGCTTTTTGCGATTTTTTTTACCAAACATAGGTAGCATAAAATAAATTGGCCGAAAATGTTAAAAAATTTTGATTTTTACTTTTTTTTTTGGGGGAATTTCATATAAAAAAATGTGAAAAATATTGCTATTTTTGCAAAATTGACGCTCTTTTTTTGTTTATAGCGCGTGATCAAAAAATCACACAGGTGATCAAATACCACCAAAAGAAAGCTCTGTTTGTGGGAAAAAAAGGACGCCAAATTCGTTTAGGTACAGCGTCGCACGACCGCGCAATTGTCTGTTAAATTCACGCAGTGCCGAATCGCAAAATACCCCCTGGTCGGAATGGGGGTAAAATCTTCCGGGGCTTAAGTGGTTAAAACCAGATCAAGGTTTCTCCACTGGATTCCTCAAGATATGTAAAAATCTCATGGATGAGTAAAGTGAATTTATTGGTATTGCCTGCGTGAAAAACTCCTGACATATCACATTAACATCAACAGCATTTTTTTTCAAAAGGCTCTACCTTCTAACATTATAAACCAGCTTTGAGCTCCAGTCCAGTGACTTTGCCCAGGCTGAAATGATGGAATCAGTCTGCTGCAGGCAGGAGGAAGAATTTCCTCAGTCTCATTCTCACCTCCAACACAGTAATTTTGTATCAAATCATTAGATAAAAAGCTGCAGCGGGGGCTGAATTTTGAAGACAAAAATTGCACAGGCACCAGAATTTACAAGATTTTGCCATCTCTGAGTCTGCATCTCAGTCTAAGAAAAGAGATGCTGTTTCCGGACAATGGCTAAACAAAGATTACTCCATCCTTCTGGAGAGAAAAGAAGTGAAGGCATTGTAGGGGAATTCTGTGCAAGTGTTATACCTACACATCATAGGCAAGAAAAAAATATTTAATGCTAGGTCCTGCCAGCATATAATTAAAAGTGGGCTCTTAAAATAATTTTACAATGTAGTTAATACATTTACCAGGCTAATGAAGGTTACTTGGCTTTCAGTGCAAGTATGACCTATGTAATGGGCCTGTTCATACGAGTCATCATAGTCTTAGCACTGGTGAGGCAACAGGAGATTAATTAGGAAGTAATTTCCAATAGAAGTCTCTTGGGTCATTGTGTCTGATTTTCCCCCATCAAGTCTTAGTTTTCCCCATAGGGGATATTCTCTTAGATGGAAGAGCACAGAGATCCTGTGGAAAAGAACCAGTCTTGTTCATTGTTCACCGGTCCTTCATCTCTGGTACAGCTTTATTATTTTGTATACATGCAACTTCTGCCACAAGTGCATTTCCATAAGCATGTCATGATTGGCATAGAATTCAAGTTCTTTCTTTTCTTTATCAAAATAATGATCTGAGTAACGGTTATAATTGAAGGTGATAAATCCATATGCATCAACCTAAAGAGAAAAACAGACATCATGATCTGAATAGAAGATATATCTGATACAAGAACTGCATGCACTGGGCTTCTATTTACCTGATCACAGGTATGAAGGGCAGTCAGCAGCATCAGTCCCCCAGTGCTTGGCATGTACAAATCGGCATATTCCGTATCTAATATTTCTGATTTCAGGAATCTGTGAGAGGTACAAACAGATGACATTTAACTTTTTGCCAGTATTTACAATAATTAAAACTCAAGTTACATGAATTAAAACTTCAGCAGTTTGCTTAACCACTTATCTACTGGGGCAATTTTTTTAAATGTTTTGCATACATCTTAAAATCTGCTTTTTTTTTTTTTTTTGCCAGAAATTATTTTAAACCGCAAACAATTACGGTATATATTTTCTAAAAGCAGAGACCATGGGGAATAACATTGTGGCAGCTGTAATTTTTTATGTTGCACTATATTTGCTCAACTATTTTATCAAATACATATTTTTAGGAAAAATACACTAAAATGCAAACAAATACAATATTGTATCACACTTTTTGGGTAAAATAAAAAAGATGGGATTGTGTCAGGTAAATAGGTACCAAACATGCAAAGCCTTCAAACTGAATGCGGTCTTGAAATTCTCCATAGGCAATTTTTTAAAAGCCTTTACAGGTTATCATTTTAGAATTGACAGTGAATTATATCTTTAGAATTATTGCTCTCACTCCGACATATTCGCTGATACCTCAGATGTGTAGCGCAATGTATTTTTACATTGAGGGGGGGGGGGGACTTTCAGACTATTTACTGCGGCGGTCAGCCCCTCACAGGCAGAGCGACGTAGTACTACGTCGCTAGCCTGTGAGGGTCTAGGGAGCTCCCGCGCACCCCCGGAGGTGCGCTCCCACGCGGTCACGGACCCCCCCGATATCCGCCGGTCACTCGGCGATCGTCGGTGCAGAGGGAGAAAGGCAGGCGGCTAATGTAAACAAGCCGCCTGTCATTCTCCCCTGTGTATGAATGGTGATCATACGGTTCTACTATGTAGGACCGTTGATCACTGTTCATACACCTCAAGCCACAGCCAATCACAGTTAGAATCACGCCCCTAGGGACACACATAACCCTTCCCTCTCAAAAAAAAAAAGTTAACCCCTTCACTGCCAGTGTAATTTTACAGTAACAGTGCATATATATAGCACTGATTACTGTAGAAATGTCACTGGTAACCCCAAAAGTGTCAAAAATGTCAGTCAAGGGTCCGATCTGTCCGCCGCAATGTCGCAGTACAGCAAAAAAAAAAAACGTAGATCGCCGCCATTACGCGTTAAAAAAAAAAACAACAAAAATGACAAAAATCTTTCCCTTTGTTAGTAAACGCGATAACTTTTGCGCAAACCAATCAAAATACGCTTTTTGCGATTTTTTTTATACCAAACATATGTAGCATAAAACAAATTGGCCGAAAATGTTAAAAAATTTAGATTTTTACTTTTTTTTGGGGGGGAATTTCATATAAAAAATGTGAAAAATATTGTTATTTTTGCAAAATTGACGCTCTTTTTTAATTTGTTTATAGCGCATGATCAAAAAATCGCACAGGTGATCAAATACCACCAAAACAAAACTCTGTTTGTGGGAAAAAACTCAAATTAGTTTAGGTACAGCGTCGCACGACCGCGCAATTGTCCGTTAAAGTCACGCAGTGCCGAATCGCAAAATAGGCCCTGGTCAGGAAGGGGGTAAAATCTTCCCGGCTTAAGTGGTTAAAAGTGATCGAGTGGCTCCAGAGCTGCCTGGATTACTTTTACACAAGAACCCTTTGCCCACTCTTAAAATCTATACCAAGTTCACAGCTACAATAGCAGCTTTAAATTTGCATTAACCCCTTGAATATCACAACGTTTATAAATGCACCTTGGTAAGCAAGGGGTTAAAGTGATCTAACTCAGTTTCTAAATTTAATTTAAGCTTTAACACGTTACTGTAATATTTAAAACCTATTTTCAATATCTTTTTTTTTTTTATCTTTATTTTATTTTCAAATTGTAGGGCAGTAATAAAATAAGATAGACATACACATTCTCACAAGCGATACAGAGAATAACCATAGTGAGACATCCACAGGTTCCTACACAGGACATAAAGTATATAAGGAGAACCATTACAGTAAGGTAGCATCTCCAGCTAAGAGTAAGGACCCCATTATGAAACTATGCAAATATTGGGGGGAATGTGGGAGGGAACAGGAGGGGAGAGGAAAAGTATATGGGCAAAGTTGAAAGAGGGGGATGACAAAATGGGTTTGCAAGGTGGAAAGTAGGCAGCAACAAGCCAACCCATTCCCAGGATTTTCAATATCTTCAACCATCTCAAGTCGGGACACTTTTACCCCCTTCCAGTCCAGGCCAATTTTCAACTTTCAGCACTGTCACACTTTTAGCACACTGTTCCCAAATGACATTTTTATAATTTTTCGAGAAAGATAGAAGTATTTTTATGGGGTTTTTGTATTTTTGTTATATAAATTCTAGGCACATGATTTACACATCTAATTTTTGGACCACCTATTACATTTTTGGAGGCACTGGAGCACCAGGACAGTAGATACTAGAACTGGTTTGGCAGTGATTAGGGACAATATGACTGGTGTGGCGGTAATCAGGGTCACTGTAACTGGTGTGTTTTTTTTATACTGTCACCACCATAGTGCAGTGTTACAATAGTGACACTGTACTATGGGGGGTACCAGCATTTTTTTTTTTTACACTGTGATTGCTTATTACAGTGATGATCACTGTAATCAGAGATGTATACAGTAAACCCCCCTCCATTGCGGGGGTTACGTTCCCGGACCCAGCCGCGAAAAGTGAAATTCCGCGAAATAGGAAAACCCTATTAAAATGCATTGTAGGCATGTTTTTTTACTGTCACTGTACGTGTAGAAGCATTTTAAGGTCTTTAAACACACTTTTAAAACAATAGAAACTCATTTAAACACATAAAAGATACTAAGAGACATAGCAAGAGCTATGGAAAACACAAAAATATTTCATTTTTAATGATTTATATAGTAAAATAACATTACAAAAAAAACCGCGAATTACCGGGACCGCAAAAACTGAACCGCGATGTAGCGGGGGATTACTGTAGTAACGAAGTAGAACTACTTAAGTACTGTACTTAAGTACCGAAATGCGGTATCTGTACTTTCCTAGAGTAGAATTTTTTTCTCCTACTTCTACTTTTACTTCACTACATTTTTTCGATGATTTTGATACTTCTACTCAAGTATTTTTTTTTGTGCTGCATAGTTACTCGTTACTTTTAAAAAAATTACCACTACCAGAACAGTAGATGGCAGGTTACATAAAGCTCAAAAAAATGTGTATAATGTCATTTGTAAATCAGCGCATACGAAAATAAAGGCTGTGTATAATAAAAGCTGCTATACCAAATCTTTCCAATAAAAAGAAAATATGAAACAAACAAATAAATGGTGCTACAGCGCTTAAAGTGCATCAAGAAATTACTAACAAACACAACTTGGTTGTGCGAATAAAGTGCCTGTGCAATCGATATAATATCATCGTTTCCCCCAGTGCCCACACTCCACACAGTATCAAAAATAAAGTGACACGAATGTGCTAAAGCCTAAATGCAGTGAAAATAATTATTCCCACAATGTAACAGTAAATTCAATTCATATAAAATATGACAATAAATCACAATAAAATAAGTTATGAAATAAGTTAGGTCAGGTGCGTGCAACAAGTTGAAGTGTGTAAAACTATCTATAACGAAAAGTCCATAAATGAATTCCAGTGTGCAAATCTAAAGTGTCACTTCACTTGTCAGATGCTTCCACCTCCTTCAGTGCTCGAGTGACCGACCAACACACTTAATGGTGGTGGCACTGGTGGATAGCGTCTGGGTGGCACTGGCACTGACTGCACTGGTTCAAAAAGCCATATATATATTTAATTATTTCAATTCTCAATCTCATAGGTCCTCTCCTCATAAGATATTAATAACTTAAGATTAGGTGATGAACTTCTTGGGGGCCCTGGCAGGATGACGGGGACACCCGCCACTTCTGGAGCTGAGCCGATGTGATTCCCCAACATGTGACAAAGTGACAGCCAGGAGATCTAGTGGCTAGTAGTGCTCAACAATACCGCTTTTATATATAAAAATGAAATAAAATATACTGACTCACAATTTAGTAGTAGGTAGCGTGTAGCAGTAGGCAGCACAACTCAATTCAATCAATCCCACAGCCTCGCTCGCGTTGCGGCCCGTGGAATCACTGTCATGATCATCAAGTTAAGACCGCACTGGAGGAGCCGTGCTGCCGTCTTCCCGCTCGAGGTCTCCGCCTCTAAACGTGTTGTGTGTCACTCAGACTCCACCCCTTAGGGCACTTACTGAGAGGAGTTGTGACGCGGGCGGCGGGACGCGGGAGCAGGACTCGGAGCATTTTCTTCGTTATCTCATCTTCTTCTCTCTGTGAGTGAGGTGGACCGTGGAGAGGGCCTAATCCTTGCCATGGCAAATGTGCCATTTGAGAATCAAATAATCAATATAAAATATTAATATATTATATACACACAGGTCATGGGTGGCTTTTTTGAACCAAGAAGAGTGAGACTGACGGCTATGATGATTAGCCGACCATCCATGGTCCATGGACCACAAGTGTTGTGTTGTGGTGGTGCCTGTGCTTCCTGTGGCCTGCCTCTGCCTGTGCTTCCTGCGGCCTGCCTCTGCCTGTGTGGCTGTGCCTGCACTGCAGTGGCCACTGGCAGTGGCACTTGACTTGAGCAAAGCAAATGAGCACTACTAGTGTGAAGGACAGGTGGTGGAAGCATGTTCTGACAAGTTCTTATAATGACAATAATATAGACAGCTTTTTGAACCAGTGCAGTGCCAGTGCTACTAAGGTGAGAGGCAGAGAGAGAGGCTATCCAGTCCACCACTTTACTTGAGCAGATCACAGAAGAAAGGTGGAAGCATCTGACAGCAAGTGACAAGCACTTCTTAGATTGCACACTGGAATTCAGTTATGGACTTTTCGTTATAAAGTTTAGTTTACACACTTAAACTTGCACCTAACTTATTCACAATCACAACTTATTTTATTGTGGTATTGTCATATATATTTTATATGACTTAAATTTACATTGTGGGAATAATTTGCACTGCATTTAGCACAGACATGTCACTTTATTTTTGATACTGTGGGCGATGATTTTGAATACAAGAAGAATATATATAATTGCAGGCACTTTATTAGCATTTTTAGCACAGCCACTTTGTTAGTAGTTTTTGATGCATTTTTCACTTTAAGCGTTGTAGGTTTGATGAAGCTGGCCTGGCACATCATCATCAATTGAGCGAATCAAATCAAACCGCGATTAAGAAGACTGCGCATGCTCCTGTTCTGCCTTTTGATCAGCTGAAAAGATGGACGAACCAAAAACACCACCTTCCACCCCTGGCCCTTCAACTTCAAGTGATCTGCCTGGTTGTGAGAGTGAGGAAGCTCAGGAAGGAGACCACCCCTGGCTTTAAAAGGTGGATGCTTTAAAAGGGGAAGGGAGGGACATACTTTATCTGTTTTTGTTTACAAAAAGTTACAGCCTAAGGAATTGTGATTGTCCTTTAGGTTAATCATTTGAATAAATCATTTGAAATAATAAAAAACAATATGATGTTCAAACTTTTGACTTCTTTCTTTAATAACTACATAATACAGTACTTCTACTTCTACTTTCAGTACTTGAGTAGAATTTTTTTTTCAAAACTACTGGTACTTTTTACTTTTAGTTCATAAGTAGCAATTTTTTTGAAAAAACTACTTGCAATACTTAAGTAAAAAAAATGTTGAATACTTAAGTACTTCCACTTAAGTAACTTTTTCTGCGAGCACTTCCACTTCTACTTAAGTCACTTTTTGATCGAGCACTTCCACTTCTACTCAAGTAGAAATTTTGAGTACTTTATACAAGTCTGACTGTAATAAGCAATCAGTAAAAGACTGTGTAATGGTTTCATTCATTAAACCTTGTGTTTTACTATGATGCTGTGATTAGCTACAGATATCACATGGTACAAGGCTGCTGTGATTAGCCCTGGTACCATGTGATCACTGTGACCAATCACATAGCTCGCATGGTAGTAAACAATGACGGCATAGTTTACTACTGTTCATGTGCTCCCTGTGCTTAGTCACAGCGATTACATGGTAGTAGGACCACTAACAACGATCAGTGACACCTGTCTCCCAGTTGTGCTCCTGCATTGTTACACACACCCCTAGTTCAGATACTGACACACACTGTACAATGCATTAGCAAACTAAATGTCATTCAGTTATTATATATTTCTACTGTAAAGGTTATTTCCATCCAGAACCTTTTTTTAATGAATTGTATGATGATTTTGTACATTTTCCATGTTTAAAGTGATTTTACTTAAAGCTTTAAGGTTTTTACCTTAATGCATTGTATCTTGATATCTTGAAAAACAGATATAAGTCCTAATTTACTAAAATTTTTAAAGTGTTTATTAATCAAAATAGTATTAACTAAATATTTTTTTTGATTCCTTCTTATTTCCTGTGCCATCAATGATACTGCTGTGTGCTGCACTTCCCTACATATTTTCATTCTATGATTGTATCCGAAATGCCATCTCAATATAAATCCATTAACAAGCCAAGCTGAATTCCAGACATTACATAATTTCTCAGGTTATTGCACTGTGAGAGTTCTGTTGTATAGTATGCAGGTAGACAATAAGTCTCTTAGAACTGCTTATGGGAAATGCAAACCTATGCATAGCAACCTCTCTAAATAAACACATAAAGGTTATGAATGTACCTGTGCTGGTCTCACACCTGGTATAACAGACACTGTGATTCAGTAGCTGCCACCTCCAAATGCTTTCAGACACCTTGACAGTTCTGAAGCTTGGGGTGCTCTAAATGCAAATTTTCAACTTTACCTATTTTGTAGTAAGGTTGCCCATCATAATGATGGGGCCAATAGGAATACACTAGAAGTAGAAGGGTTGGGCCATGTGCCAAATTTTAAGGTTAAGTTAAAATTTCCATAATTTTTAGGGGAGCTCTGAGAGTAGGATTGTCCTGTATGCAGGCACCCAAAGATACGCTATATTACCAAAAGTATTGGGACGCCTGCCTTTTACACGCACATGAACTTTAATGGCATCCCAGTCTTAGTCTGTAGGGTTAAATATTATGTTGGCCCACCCTTTGCAGCTATAACAGCCTTGACTCTTCTAGGAAGTCTGTCCACGAGGTTTAGGAGTGTGTCTATGGGAACGTTTGACCATTCTTCCAGAAGCGCATTGCAAAGTCAGGACCTGATGTTGGAGAGAAGGCCTGGCTTGCAGTCTGTGCTCTAATTCATCCCAAAGGTGTTCTATAAGGTTAAGATCAAGTTCCTTTACCCCAAACTCGCTCATCCATGTCTTTATGGACCTTGCTTTGTGCACTGGTGTGCTGTCATGTTGGAACAGGAAGGGGACATCCCCAAAGTGTTCCCACAAAGTCAGAAGCATGAAATTGTTCAAAATGTCTTGGTTTGCTGACGCCTTAAGAGTTCCCATCATTGGAACTAAGGGGCCAAGTCCAACCCCTGAAAAACAACCCCACACCATAATCCCCCCTCCACTATATGATTTTGACCAGTGTACAAAGCAAGGCCCATAAAGATATGGATGAGCGAGTTTGGGGTGGACGAACTTGACTGGTCCTGACCTCAACTCGATTGAACACCTTTGCGATGAATTATAGCAGAGACTGCAAGCCAGGCCTTCTCATCCAACATCAGTGCCTGATCTCACAAATGCGCTTCTGAATAAATGGTCAAACGTTCCCATAGACACACTCCTAAACCTCGTTGACAGCCTTCCCAGAGAAGTTGAAGCTGTTATAGCTGCAAAGGGTGGTCAACTCAATATTGAACCCTACGGACTAAAGCCTCGTACACACGATCAGATTATCGAACGATCTTGCGTCTGATTTTTGTTGCATGCTAGTCTCCTATGGAAAGTGAAGAGGTTACTTTCATATGAAAATTCCCATATGACAGAATTCAACTTCAGAAGTGATGTCATGTGTTGAATTGTTTTTTATGTGTTCTTTCATTACTAAACATGCCTGGTCTTGCTCTTGCGATTTTTTTCGGATGAAAACTGTACTAATTAAATGAAAATCGGAAGTTGTGTTGACGTACGATAAAAATGTTTTATCCTGCACATCCATATTTTGTCGTCCGAAAATTTGTAATCGGCTGTCGAAAGCATCATACTAACAATCCGAAAATCGGCAGTTCGTTCATCGGACGAAATTTTACTTCCGATTTTCGTATCGTGTGTATGGGCCTTAAGACTGGGATGCCATCAAAGTAATGTGCGTGTAAAGGCAGGTGTCCCAATACTTTTGGTAATACAGTGTATCTGCTAATGGATATGAATAAGAGACCAGCATAGGTCTGCTTTAGGAAAACATTTTACTGCCACTTCAAATTTTTTTTTTTGTTACATAAAACAAACCCATCAGCCAATTTAAAATTACAGAAGAGCCAAAGAACAAACAGCACAAGTATTACAAATCCTTTGATACTATTTTAAAAAACAACATTACATTAAAGAGAATGGAAAGAGAAAAGGTATTTCCTTACTTTTCTCGGGTATACAGCAGAAAGTCAGGGTGTAGCAGTTTAAACTTCTTGGGAGTTGCTTCAGGGCCATAGTAATCTGAAGGCCTGAGTAGAGGGAAGGAAAAAATACTTGTTGGTTTTGCCATTTCAACATATAAAGCCCAACTCCAGCCAAAACTTTTTCCTTAGAATATGATAGGGAGAGGAATGGCCAGAACTTTGAAGGTTTGAATGCTGTCTCTGGCCTTGTTATATATATTCTTCTGACAAATTTTAAATGCCGTCAGTGTTCCCATTCAAGAGAATACTTTTCTCTTCCGATTCTGGTTTGTGTGTTTCCTTAAAGGAGAAGTATAGTCAAAACTATTTTGGCTATACTCATCTTGCAGGTCACATGAGTGCATTTTGTTCTGTGCTCCTGTGACCCGTTTTCAGCCTACAGCGGGCCCAACCCCGCTGTCAGCTGACTTCACAGAGCCAGTGCAGGTTCTGAAAAGACCCCGACCATACCAGACGCCTGGACCGGCAGCTGGCTCAGCCTCTCAGTGATCTTATCATGCACAGGAAGTGCTGTTGCTGCCATTTTAACTGTGGTTTTCAGGCATTTTTTACAGTGATTGTATATTGTAGATTGTAGATTGTGAACATTGTTTGTGTTTTCCGCTGCACTATGGGCCCTGTTTTATCATCTTGCATTAGTGAGTCCTAACACTGGAGGATAGAGGATGGGAAAGAATATTACTGACAGCATTAACTTGTAACACTCTGGTAAGGTTATGGTGTGACTATATCTTTACTAGGTGTCTCGGAACAATGTTTCACTTTTTGGGCCCTTGAGTATGTGAGTGGATTGGCACTTTTCACAATTTTTAAAAATCTTAAAGCGCCTGCAACCGTTTACAGCCCTTTTGGGCGGAGGTCTTGCGCATTGCCCAAAAGTTCACAGACCATGCTCTTACTTTAGACCCTGCTCTCATCCTCCTTCACCACAACAGTTTCCCACGAGCATCCTACAGGAACTCCATCTTGCCGTTCCTCTTTACGGCGGCTAAAAGTTGTATCCCTCTTCTCTGGAAGCAGTCGCAGCCTCCCACGGTGGCTATGTGGCTGCGGAAAGTGGCCAGTATCAATGAGATGGAAGATCTTGTGGCTACCGAACGGGGCACGAGGGAGAAGTTCCTCAAAAGATGGTACTACTGGCATGAATTCAGCTTTTCCGCAGAATACAAGGACTTGGTGGTCTAGCTTGATATCTGCGGACTGGGTGGTCATCTCTCTCCTTATCCTTCCCTCCCCCCAGTCCCCCCCTTCCTTTTCCCCCCCTTTTTATTTCTACTACCCCCCTCTACTGTCACTGCCTTCTTCCCTCTCACCCTGTGGGTTTGTCCCACTTTCTCAGTAAAAAGAAATGGGAGAGGCGGGAGCATAGGATTTGCTACACTTTTTCTTTTATTTATCGGTCTCTTCTTACGGGCACTCATACCTGGGTCCTCCCTGATAGACTGCGGGGGGGTTGGGCCTGCTGGGGTGTTTCCTCCTCGCCTCCGTATCCCGGCCACATAGGAGATGCCGGTGGGGGGGGGGGCCTCTCTGGGGGCCTGGCCTTCCGTGGCACCTTGATGTGATGTCTTCTTCCACTGCTCTCCTGTTCTGACGTTGTATATTATGTGTTTGCTAGCACTCATTCTGGATCTGAGTTGTGTCTAGAACTATGTATATGGTCCTGTATTGTTGATCTTGACTCCAATGTATGCCTTTTCCTCTCCCAATAAACATTGAATTTAAAAAAAAAAAAAAAAAAAATCTTAAAGCGGTATTACACTCTTTTTTTTTTTTTTCAGGTTATATGCATTTTGTTTGGATGTGGAAGAGATTGAAGTCTATCAGAAAGGATTATTTGAGAATGCACCCAATAGAAGGGAGAAGAATGAGCCCGGAGAGATTGCTGCAGTCCGGCCCGGAGTATCTGGACTTTCTTTTCTTTATTTTCATCTGGTGATCCAGCCAGTGTGCATACACGCCGGGTGAAGGTGCATGGGAATCGAGTTGACATTTCTTATATGTTTAACACTCACGCTATATATAAATTTCATCTGGTAAGAAGATTAACCTGTTGGTGGTGGGGATCGTCTCACGTGGATATCACAATTATCGAATTGAGTTAAAACATTCACATCATCATTCAAGTCACAAAAGTTTATCAGTTCATTTTTGCACGTTATTACACATGGATGGACTCTTAATTTTGGACTTTTTCTTCACATATGTCTCAATTACATTTGCACTATTTTGAATAGTATAATTTATTAAGTTTAGCACACCAATTATTTTTCACATTCATTTAAGCACAACACCTTGGTAGCAGCTTTACGGACGTTTATCAGCGCACCTTTAATTTTACACAATGCACTTATAATCTTGCCTCTGGTAAGGGATTCAGAGCGGCTGATGCTATATATAAATATATACTGTATATGCATAAGGGACCTGATATTGGGCTTAAAGGGACATCATAGGCTTTATGCATTTTGTTTGGATGCAAAAGCTAATAAAGTTCATCAGAGAGGATTATTTGAGGATGCACTTATAATCTTACCTTGGATAAGGTACTTAGGCGGCTAGTGCAAATCCCTTGTGCATATATATATATATATATATATATATATATATGCACAAGGGATTTGAAACTTATAGGGATAGACGCACTTATAGACACACTTTTGTGAGTAATATGATTTTGCAGTTGGTGAAATAAGTTTTGTTACAGTATCACACTATGTGAGTTTTTTTCATCCTATTGTGATGAGCAGGGAAAGAATCTGTCTGGAGGAGAGGTTGAGATAAACAACAACAGACACATGTGAATATTATAAAAGGATTTATTTGAGATACATGAGGGTAAGGGTATATATATATATATATGACCACATTTGGGCCTGATGGAGATTTGTTTGATGTAAGGACAATATAAACGCATGTTATTTATCAATGCTATCTGACAAACTACACCATCTATAGTATTTTTTCTTTTGAGATTTTTCGCACACGGGAAGGAAACACCACAAAGAAGCTGTGCAATTTTTATTTTTTGTGCTACAAACAAAAAAAGAGAGACAATTTTGAAAAAAGAAACAAGATTTTTCACATTCTTTTATATGACATTCTCAAAAAAAAAATGTAAAAATCAAAATTTTATAACATTTTAGGCCAATTTGTTTTCTGCTACATATGTTTGGTAAAAAAAAAAATCGCAATAAGCGTATTTTGATTGGTTTGCACAAAAGTTATTACATCTACTAACTACAAGAAATATTTATGTAATTTTTATTGTTTTTTCTTTTACTAGTAATGGCGGCAATCTGCGATATTTTGGGGGACTGCGACATTGTGGTGGACAGATCGGACCCCTAACTGACATTTTTGGGGGTACCAGTTACATTACTACAGTAATCAGTGCTAAAAATATGCACTGTTACTGTAATAAGGATAGAAAGTATTCTCATGCTCGGTGCCCAGTGCCAGCGGCCATCATCCCTGATCAGTGTATACAAAAGAGTTCCCCTTGAGGTATGGGACTATAAATGCCGCTAGACACTGTATACTATATAAAAAATACTTTATTGGTACAGAAAAACATATAGTGAAGACACAATATGGGAAGAAACACAAATACACATACAGGGCATTAAAAATGCATGCATTTGACAGACCGAATACCGAACCAAGATGTGGACACCTAGGTACATAGGGCAATCGTGGAACCGGAACCGACCCTACGCGTTTCGGGCGTGAAAGCCCTTCCTCAGGGGTCACCCAGAGTTACCATATAGAGCACCTAGTGTATCTAGAAAAATAAAGCAGTTTAGTAAATTGTAAAGCAAGTATCTGTGTAGTTGCATATCTCCTAGTGTATCTAGGAAAACAAAATTGCTTTGATATACTTTC
This sequence comes from Pelophylax lessonae, assembly GCF_965119305.1. NCBI lineage: Eukaryota > Metazoa > Chordata > Amphibia > Anura > Ranidae > Pelophylax > Pelophylax lessonae. The sequence continues at coordinate 66,034,752 of NC_138778.1, read as the reverse complement.
AAACAGACATTTGTACAACTATATATACACAGGTCGACAGTTGTAAAATCTGTCTTTCAATATCAGCTCTATGAGGATCGACCTACCCTATGTGTCCAACCAATGGATTGGATCGATCTGTCGAATAAAAACGGTATTGCTACCGTGTGGAGGGATGCCCAAATTTTCCCAAGGCCCGGACAGGGCATGGAGCTCCGTACGAGTATGAAGAGTATAGTAGCAGTAGCTGCCTGGAGGAATCGACAGGGCACCACGATGACCAGTCAGTGGCTCAACATGGACCGCTCACATGTAGAAGAGTATAAACATTTGTGATACCTAATGCAAAGAATACAAGAGTACAACACCAAGGGTTGGAGATAACTAGGAACAGTGATTCCCTATGAATTTGACTTAGGCCCATGATGGGGACCATGGAAATATTTACCTTGAGTATATAAGGTGAATATGACCGAAAGGTCAAATAAAGTGGATATAATATAAATCTTATGTTGGCGTGGTCAACATTGTGAAGGTGGTCTGAAAAATATAAAGAAGGGGTATAGAGGCTATTAGGGCCCCAATGGATTACAAAAAGTAAAAATAAAAAGAAAGGGGGGGAAAAAAGTGATGAAATCAACATCCCAGATCCATGTAGAAAGACCAGGAGAACCATGCACAACACATAATAGTGCAACAGAAATTAGAATTACCAACAAGTGTGCATAGGATACAAAGTGCATATGACATGCGCATAGTGGAGGGCATGGGCGTGCAGGTGCCTGAATTCGTTCATAATGTGCAGCATAGCAGTGTGCTATATCTTCACACTGACATGACTTCAAATAGTCAAAAAGGAAATTAACTCAAGCTGTCCACATTGATATATGCCATAAACATATGGTCAAATATACATGGGCAATATAAGTTTAAATCCCAGGCAGTGCACATACATGGCCCCCCACACCAACCGGTAAAACATGCCCCATAGCAGAGTGATGATATAAGGAAAAAGGGGGTGATGAGTTTTAGATCTTGGAGAAAAAATGAATGTGAGGAAAATACTAGAGGAAAGGGGGGGATGGTGTGGTGAGTGAGGAATTGTATACTGGATAGTAGTGCAGACCATTAGACCAATGGTACTGGTCGGGAGCATGCAAAAGTACAATAAGAATCAAAGTAATAAGAAACCAGGTTAGTGAGCCGATGACATATGGAAGAGAGAGTTTTCGTACTTACTGTCCTTAGGTGTAAATGGGCTTGGCATCCTCTGCGGATAGTCATACGCCCAGGCTATTTAAGGATCCTCGCATGACGCCAGCGCCTGCGCAGTGGCGACGCATGACGTCGGTGCGGGCGGTTCTGAGAGCCTATCTGGTCATCCGCCCGGAGAGCGCGGGCCCCGCCCATCCCGGAAGGAGAGGCCAGGTCCGCGTTCCACGGGCACCGACGCGGGAAACCAGCTACTCAGGAAGAGAGCTGGAATAGGCGGGGAGCCAGAAAGACTAGCGCCCCCTACCCGCGCCGGGGGAGCCTGCAGTCAACGAGGCAGCCGAAGTAAAGCCAGCAGGACGCTGGTAAACATAGGAGAATAAACAAGAAGGAATATAGTAGAAGAGAAATGAGATGGAGCGGAAGGGGGAAAGAAAAAAGAAAGGGGAAGGAGGAGAGAAAAAAGAAGGAGAAAAAGAACAGATAAAGGGAGCAGGGCATTGATGGGCAGGAAGGAAAAAATCTCAGACGAAAAAATGTGAAAGATAATATACTTGTCCATCGCGGTGGTACAGTATTGGTCTCTCAAATGCATGTTACAGACAATATACAGAAACCATACAAAGCTTATATACATAACCGAAAGCATGTTTTACATCAAATATTAGCCAGAAGGGACCACAAGACCATCATATAGGGTGGTATTACACCCTGCATATTATTAAGTCAAACCGTGTCAGTTGTTGCACAGAAACTACATAGCATATTGTATGAGTATATGATATTGCAGTACATATAAAATATATGATACCCTGCATATAATTAGGTCAGATCATGTCAGTTGTAGCACAGGAACTCCTAACATATTGTATGAATATATTACATGATAGTACATATAAAGTATATGATAGAAATTTTGAACAAACCACCATCACATAGGATAAGATGTACAATGTAGATATCACAATAATGTTGTCAGGTTATCTTGAAAAGGGGTTCTAACCATAGATATTGTGTCATAGAACCAACCTATAACCCCATCGAGTTGTATAGTGATGTTAAACTAAACCCCAGAGCATCTACATGGGCAATCTAGTGGGCAGTACAGTCTATTTTAAAAAAGGGGGGAAAAAACGAAAGAGAAAAGATTTTATTAGGGAATTTATTTGTTATATGTGTACTTACTCTTAGTTGGAAATATAAGCATGATCATTGTTCCCAGCCACCCGAAGAAAAGCCCTCCAGAAATGGCCTAAAACTGATCACATCATTTAGGCCCGGGGCTGTGGTGGCATTTAAGTCCAAGATCCAACGAGTTTCCCGCTGTAGAAGGGTCTTATTCCAGTCCCCGCCACGGGGACTGGGGTGGACCCTGTCCAGAGCGAGAAACTTTGGGACCGGGGGCATACCTGTATGCATATCACGTACGTGTCTGCCCAATGGCAAATCCGGATCACGTTTTTGCATGCTTAATACATGTCGATAAATACGTTTGTGAAAGGGCAGCTGGGTTTTCCCTACATAGTAGGACCCACATGGACAAGAGAGTAAGTAAACCACCCCTGCCGTTTTACAATTAACAAAATGATGTGCCTTAAATATCTTACCATTAGGGAGACGAATATTAGAGTCTCTGTTGATGTACTGGCAATAATTGCACCCTCCACATGTAAATGTTCCGAATCTTTTACAGGGGTCTTTTCGGTATTTGCCAACAAATTCACTCCTTGTGAGGTAATCTTTCAAGGCTTTAGTTCTACGGTACGTAATGGCCGGTCTCTGCGTAATATGTGGGCTGATACTAGGGTCGCAACTCAACATATGCCAATACTTTTGAATCGCTTTAAGTACTTGTTGATGCTGTTCTGAATATTGCATTATAATGCGGAGAAGATTCGCATCTACAGTGCCTGATTTGGTTTTATTCTTATTTTTAAACAGCAGTTCTTGCCGCGTAAAAGAGTTTGCTCTGTTGAACGCTTTTTTGAGGCAGGTTTTAGAGTAACCTCTTTCGCGTAAACGCGCCCTCAGATTGTTGGCCTCAGTTTGGAATTGTCTGTCATTTGAGCAATTTCTGCGAATACGCAGATACTGACTAAAAGGTATAGATCTGACGAGTGGTGCAGGGTGTGAACTTGACGCATGTAAGATGGTGTTCGCGGATGTGGGCTTGCGGTATAAAGTGGTTTGTAAGTTTCCTAGACCGTCCTTCCTGATGGTAACATCAAGAAAATTAATTGAGTATGGGTCATAATTCATAGTAAACTTCAAATTGAAGTTGTTGTTATTCAGGTGTGTGACCCCCTCAATGAGTTCCTCAGACGAGCCGCTCCAGATAACTAGAATATCATCAATGTAGCGGTGCCAGGTTAAGATATTCCTGGTCCAGCTTGTAGGTGAGTCTTCAGATAACAGTTGGCGTTCCCACTCCCCCAGGTACAGGTTGGCATACGATGGGGCACACGAGGTCCCCATCGCAACCCCCTGCACCTGGAGGTAGTGGGAACCATCAAAGGAGAAAATGTTATTGGTAAGTATAAATCTAAGGCCCTGTATGAGGAACCCATTGAGGCCACTTTGATGTCTATCAAATTGAGACAGTATTTTTTGGACTACCTGGATGCCCTGTTGGTGTGGTATCGAACTGTAGAGTGCTTCTACATCGATAGCCACCAACAGGGCATCCGATGGAATCACTATCGAATCCAGAATCTGGAGTAAGTGAATCGTGTCCCTAACATAAGAGGGTAGGCTCTGTACGAAGGGACGTAGTTTTGAGTCTATGAACCTACTTAAATTCTCCGATATACTCCCACATCCTGACACTATCGGGCGTCCTGGAGGTTTGGATGGGTGTTTATGAACCTTCGGTAGGCTATAAAAGGTGGGAACCACCGGAAATTTTGTTCGTAAGAAATCCCATGTGGGCTTATCTATAATATTGTAGAGGTAGGCATGATCCACCATGGTGTAGAACTCTAAATTAGATCTATCTATGGCCCCTTTTGAAATAGGCCTATACCACTCCCTATTATTGAGGATTTGGAGACACATGTCTCTATATTGGGAATTACTGAGTATGACTATGTTCCCGCCCTTATCTGATGGTTTGATCGTGAGATCATGTTGCTCTATTAAGGTTTTTAGGGCTATTTTCTCCTCGTTGGACAAATTAGAGATGGTATTAGAAAATTTAATTTTGTTTATCTCCTGTGTGGTCAAGGAGACAAATGCTGCCAAATTTGGGTTGAGGTTAAGGGACGGGAACATGTCTGACTTCTTTCGGAATATAGGCGTTGTTTGGACTATTGACTGGTCACGTTCAGTCTCAACAAAGTTGAGTAACGAGTCCAGATCAATATTGTCAATCAGGTCTCTTTCTTCTTGTTCCTCAAGGAGTGATATAAGACAATCTAGGGCTTCATTTTCCTTTGTAGTTCTGCTGTCTGTATTGGCAAGAGAGAGAGGGATTTTAGTTTTTTTGTCATACTGTGTTTTAAGTAGGACCTTCCTAGCAAATAAATGTAGATCTTTTATCATAGAAAATTTATCCGGTTTGCTTTGAGGGCAAAAACTCAAGCCCTTTGACAGTAAGGATAGTTCAGCGGTGGTGATAGGGTAGTCCGTGAGGTTAATGACGTCACAGTGGTCCTGTTCGGTGTTTATGTTGTTGGGGTCTATGTGTGAGAGTACACTCTCTCCCGGAGTTTTGGAACATAAATCTAGGTTGTAGTTTTTACTTATATCTCCTGATCCTCTGTTTCTAAAAAACCGTCAGAATCTTCGTTTTCTGATCCTATTTCTGTTTGGGCCGTGTTGGTGTTTAGACGTTTAGTGTGTTTAGACAGGGCATTGGTAGAATCAGATGTGCCAGGCACATTACGCTTTTGGCGGATGTTATATGTTCCTATTGGCGTAGGGAGTGCCCGATTTCCCTCTGTTATTTGCTTTTTAGGTGGATTTTTGACCTGTTTATTAGGAGAATTACGTTTGTTCTTGACAGATTTTCTAGGGACATCCTGTTTAAAGGACGAGGAGGAGATAGATGAGTTTAAGGAAGAATTTGACCCGTATTGGTTTTTAGATGGTCTTAGACCCCTAGATAGTTGGTACATTGGATGATTGGACCACCTGTAGGCCACATGGTCACGGAAGGCCACTCTATCTCTACAGATTTTACGTTCTTTTTTAACAATGTTCTCACTAATAGTTTTATCCAATTGTATCTTGATGTTGGACTCTAGATTTCTATATCTAGGTGAGTCCTGGAAGGGTATCAATTTTTCATAAAGTTTGTCAATTTTACCTTCTAATAGTTTGATACGTTTATTGTACTCCTCTATCAGTAATAGCATCATATTTTTAGAGCAAATCTGTAGGTTTGATTCCCATCGCTTCTTGAATGCGTCATCCAGATCCTCCATGGTTTCACGCCCGAAACGCGTAGGGTCGGTTCCGGTTCCACGATTGCCCTATGTACCTAGGTGTCCACATCTTGGTTCGGTATTCGGTCTGTCAAATGCATGCATTTTTAATGCCCTGTATGTGTATTTGTGTTTCTTCCCATATTGTGTTTTCACTATATGTTTTTCTGTACCAATAAAGTATTTTTTATATAGTATACAGTGTCTAGCGGCATTTATAGTCCCATACCTCAAGGGGAACTCTTTTGTATACACTGATCAGGGATGATGGCCGCTGGCACTGGGCACCGAGCATGAGAATACTTTCTATCCTTATCGCTTAGGGTGGAAGACACCCATTTCCCCGCCTCTAGTATTCTCATTCTCACTGCCATATTTCATCTCATACAATTGATGTGTATGAGTATACATGCTTATTTAGATTATATTTATCCTATTTAAAGTTTAAATCGCTTTTTGCATCAATTTCGTTTATTTACGAACACTTACTAGCCCACAATGTTCAAGGGCAAGAACTTTGAGAGTATTCTGTCCTCTTATAGGGAGCAGGGCAAAAAGGAAGCCCAAGAGTCTGAATTGGACTCTTTGTTTTTTCAGCTTAAAAAAATGGTTGAGAAAAGAACGAATCTACATTTACATATTGAAAATTTTGAGCAGTATGTGAAGGAGGATATTAATCCGTTCGGTCTGCGCATCCAGATCTTCCCAACCATGGAGGATCTGGATGACGCATTCAAGAAGCGATGGGAATCAAACCTACAGATTTGCTCTAAAAATATGATGCTATTACTGATAGAGGAGTACAATAAACGTATCAAACTATTAGAAGGTAAAATTGACAAAATTTATGAAAAATTGATACCCTTCCAGGACTCACCTAGATATAGAAATCTAGAGTCCGACATCAAGATACAATTGGATAAAACTATTAGTGAGAACATTGTTAAAAAAGAACGTAAAATCTGTAGAGATAGAGTGGCCTTCCGTGACCATGTGGCCTACAGGTGGTCCAATCATCCAATGTACCAACTATCTAGGGGTCTAAGACCATCTAAAAACCAATACGGGTCAAATTCTTCCTTAATCTCATCTATCTCCTCCTCGTCCTTTAAACAGGATGTCCCTAGAAAATCTGTCAAGAACAAACGTAATTCTCCTAATAAACAGGTCAAAAATCCACCTAAAAAGCAAATAACAGAGGGAAATCGGGCACTCCCTACGCCAATAGGAACATATAACATCCGCCAAAAGCGTAATGTGCCTGGCACATCTGATTCTACCAATGCCCTGTCTAAACACACTAAACGTCTAAACACCAACACGGCCCAAACAGAAATAGGATCAGAAAACGAAGATTCTGACGGTTTTTTAGAAACAGAGGATCAGGAGATATAAGTAAAAACTACAACCTAGATTTATGTTCCAAAACTCCGGGAGAGAGTGTACTCTCACACATAGACCCCAACAACATAAACACCGAACAGGACCACTGTGACGTCATTAACCTCACGGACTACCCTATCACCACCGCTGAACTATCCTTACTGTCAAAGGGCTTGAGTTTTTGCCCTCAAAGCAAACCGGATAAATTTTCTATGATAAAAGATCTACATTTATTTGCTAGGAAGGTCCTACTTAAAACACAGTATGACAAAAAAACTAAAATCCCTCTCTCTCTTGCCAATACAGACAGCAGAACTACAAAGGAAAATGAAGCCCTAGATTGTCTTATATCACTCCTTGAGGAACAAGAAGAAAGAGACCTGATTGACAATATTGATCTGGACTCGTTACTCAACTTTGTTGAGACTGAACGTGACCAGTCAATAGTCCAAACAACGCCTATATTCCGAAAGAAGTCAGACATGTTCCCGTCCCTTAACCTCAACCCAAATTTGGCAGCATTTGTCTCCTTGACCACACAGGAGATAAACAAAATTAAATTTTCTAATACCATCTCTAATTTGTCCAACGAGGAGAAAATAGCCCTAAAAACCTTAATAGAGCAACATGATCTCACGATCAAACCATCAGATAAGGGCGGGAACATAGTCATACTCAGTAATTCCCAATATAGAGACATGTGTCTCCAAATCCTCAATAATAGGGAGTGGTATAGGCCTATTTCAAAAGGGGCCATAGATAGATCTAATTTAGAGTTCTACACCATGGTGGATCATGCCTACCTCTACAATATTATAGATAAGCCCACATGGGATTTCTTACGAACAAAATTTCCGGTGGTTCCCACCTTTTATAGCCTACCGAAGGTTCATAAACACCCATCCAAACCTCCAGGACGCCCGATAGTGTCAGGATGTGGGAGTATATCGGAGAATTTAAGTAGGTTCATAGACTCAAAACTACGTCCCTTCGTACAGAGCCTACCCTCTTATGTTAGGGACACGATTCACTTACTCCAGATTCTGGATTCGATAGTGATTCCATCGGATGCCCTGTTGGTGGCTATCGATGTAGAAGCACTCTACAGTTCGATACCACACCAACAGGGCATCCAGGTAGTCCAAAAAATACTGTCTCAATTTGATAGACATCAAAGTGGCCTCAATGGGTTCCTCATACAGGGCCTTAGATTTATACTTACCAATAACATTTTCTCCTTTGATGGTTCCCACTACCTCCAGGTGCAGGGGGTTGCGATGGGGACCTCGTGTGCCCCATCGTATGCCAACCTGTACCTGGGGGAGTGGGAACGCCAACTGTTATCTGAAGACTCACCTACAAGCTGGACCAGGAATATCTTAACCTGGCACCGCTACATTGATGATATTCTAGTTATCTGGAGCGGCTCGTCTGAGGAACTCATTGAGGGGGTCACACACCTGAATAACAACAACTTCAATTTGAAGTTTACTATGAATTATGACCCATACTCAATTAATTTTCTTGATGTTACCATCAGGAAGGACGGTCTAGGAAACTTACAAACCACTTTATACCGCAAGCCCACATCCGCGAACACCATCTTACATGCGTCAAGTTCACACCCTGCACCACTCGTCAGATCTATACCTTTTAGTCAGTATCTGCGTATTCGCAGAAATTGCTCAAATGACAGACAATTCCAAACTGAGGCCAACAATCTGAGGGCGCGTTTACGCGAAAGAGGTTACTCTAAAACCTGCCTCAAAAAAGCGTTCAACAGAGCAAACTCTTTTACGCGGCAAGAACTGCTGTTTAAAAATAAGAATAAAACCAAATCAGGCACTGTAGATGCGAATCTTCCCCGCATTATAATGCAATATTCAGAACAGCATCAACAAGTACTTAAAGCGATTCAAAAGTATTGGCATATGTTGAGTTGCGACCCTAGTATCAGCCCACATATTACGCAGAGACCGGCCATTACGTACCGTAGAACTAAAGCCTTGAAAGATTACCTCACAAGGAGTGAATTTGTTGGCAAATACCGAAAAGACCCCTGTAAAAGATTCGGAACATTTACATGTGGAGGGTGCAATTATTGCCAGTACATCAACAGAGACTCTAATATTCGTCTCCCTAATGGTAAGATATTTAAGGCACATCATTTTGTTAATTGTAAAACGGCAGGGGTGGTTTACTTACTCTCTTGTCCATGTGGGTCCTACTATGTAGGGAAAACCCAGCTGCCCTTTCACAAACGTATTTATCGACATGTATTAAGCATGCAAAAACGTGATCCGGATTTGCCATTGGGCAGACACGTACGTGATATGCATACAGGTATGCCCCCGGTCCCAAAGTTTCTCGCTCTGGACAGGGTCCACCCCAGTCCCCGTGGCGGGGACTGGAATAAGACCCTTCTACAGCGGGAAACTCGTTGGATCTTGGACTTAAATGCCACCACAGCCCCGGGCCTAAATGATGTGATCAGTTTTAGGCCATTTCTGGAGGGCTTTTCTTCGGGTGGCTGGGAACAATGATCATGCTTATATTTCCAACTAAGAGTAAGTACACATATAACAAATAAATTCCCTAATAAAATCTTTTCTCTTTCGTTTTTTCCCCCCTTTTTTAAAATAGACTGTACTGCCCACTAGATTGCCCATGTAGATGCTCTGGGGTTTAGTTTAACATCACTATACAACTCGATGGGGTTATAGGTTGGTTCTATGACACAATATCTATGGTTAGAACCCCTTTTCAAGATAACCTGACAACATTATTGTGATATCTACATTGTACATCTTATCCTATGTGATGGTGGTTTGTTCAAAATTTCTATCATATACTTTATATGTACTATCATGTAATATATTCATACAATATGTTAGGAGTTCCTGTGCTACAACTGACATGATCTGACCTAATTATATGCAGGGTATCATATATTTTATATGTACTGCAATATCATATACTCATACAATATGCTATGTAGTTTCTGTGCAACAACTGACACGGTTTGACTTAATAATATGCAGGGTGTAATACCACCCTATATGATGGTCTTGTGGTCCCTTCTGGCTAATATTTGATGTAAAACATGCTTTCGGTTATGTATATAAGCTTTGTATGGTTTCTGTATATTGTCTGTAACATGCAATTGAGAGACCAATACTGTACCACCGCGATGGACAAGTATATTATCTTTCACATTTTTTCGTCTGAGATTTTTTCCTTCCTGCCCATCAATGCCCTGCTCCCTTTATCTGTTCTTTTTCTCCTTCTTTTTTCTCTCCTCCTTCCCCTTTCTTTTTTCTTTCCCCCTTCCGCTCCATCTCATTTCTCTTCTACTATATTCCTTCTTGTTTATTCTCCTATGTTTACCAGCGTCCTGCTGGCTTTACTTCGGCTGCCTCGTTGACTGCAGGCTCCCCCGGCGCGGGTAGGGGGCGCTAGTCTTTCTGGCTCCCCGCCTATTCCAGCTCTCTTCCTGAGTAGCTGGTTTCCCGCGTCGGTGCCCGTGGAACGCGGACCTGGCCTCTCCTTCCGGGATGGGCGGGGCCCGCGCTCTCCGGGCGGATGACCAGATAGGCTCTCAGAACCGCCCGCACCGACGTCATGCGTCGCCACTGCGCAGGCGCTGGCGTCATGCGAGGATCCTTAAATAGCCTGGGCGTATGACTATCCGCAGAGGATGCCAAGCCCATTTACACCTAAGGACAGTAAGTACGAAAACTCTCTCTTCCATATGTCATCGGCTCACTAACCTGGTTTCTTATTACTTTGATTCTTATTGTACTTTTGCATGCTCCCGACCAGTACCATTGGTCTAATGGTCTGCACTACTATCCAGTATACAATTCCTCACTCACCACACCATCCCCCCCTTTCCTCTAGTATTTTCCTCACATTCATTTTTTCTCCAAGATCTAAAACTCATCACCCCCTTTTTCCTTATATCATCACTCTGCTATGGGGCATGTTTTACCGGTTGGTGTGGGGGGCATTGTATGTGCACTGCCTGGGATTTAAACTTATATTGCCCATGTATATTTGACCATATGTTTATGGCATATATCAATGTGGACAGCTTGAGTTCATTTCCTTTTTGACTATTTGAAGTCATGTCAGTGTGAAGATATAGCACACTGCTATGCTGCACATTATGAACGAATTCAGGCACCTGCACGCCCATGCCCTCCACTATGCGCATGTCATATGCACTTTGTATCCTATGCACACTTGTTGGTAATTCTAATTTCTGTTGCACTATTATGTGTTGTGCATGGTTCTCCTGGTCTTTCTACATGGATCTGGGATGTTGATTTCATCACTTTTTTCCCCCCCTTTCTTTTTATTTTTACTTTTTGTAATCCATTGGGGCCCTAATAGCCTCTATACCCCTTCTTTATATTTTTCAGACCACCTTCACAATGTTGACCACGCCAACATAAGATTTATATTATATCCACTTTATTTGACCTTTCGGTCATATTCACCTTATATACTCAAGGTAAATATTTCCATGGTCCCCATCATGGGCCTAAGTCAAATTCATAGGGAATCACTGTTCCTAGTTATCTCCAACCCTTGGTGTTGTACTCTTGTATTCTTTGCATTAGGTATCACAAATGTTTATACTCTTCTACATGTGAGCGGTCCATGTTGAGCCACTGACTGGTCATCGTGGTGCCCTGTCGATTCCTCCAGGCAGCTACTGCTACTATACTCTTCATACTCGTACGGAGCTCCATGCCCTGTCCGGGCCTTGGGAAAATTTGGGCATCCCTCCACACGGTAGCAATACCGTTTTTATTCGACAGATCGATCCAATCCATTGGTTGGACACATAGGGTAGGTCGATCCTCATAGAGCTGATATTGAAAGACAGATTTTACAACTGTCGACCTGTGTATATATAGTTGTACAAATGTCTGTTTGAAAGTATATCAAAGCAATTTTGTTTTCCTAGATACACTAGGAGATATGCAACTACACAGATACTTGCTTTACAATTTACTAAACTGCTTTATTTTTCTAGATACACTAGGTGCTCTATATGGTAACTCTGGGTGACCCCTGAGGAAGGGCTTTCACGCCCGAAACGCGTAGGGTCGGTTCCGGTTCCACGATTGCCCTATGTACCTAGGTGTCCACATCTTGGTTCGGTATTCGGTCTGTCAAATGCATGCATTTTTAATGCCCTGTATGTGTATTTGTGTTTCTTCCCATATTGTGTTTTCACTATATGTTTTTCTGTACCAATAAAGTATTTTTTATATAGTATACAGTGTCTAGCGGCATTTATAGTCCCATACCTCAAGGGGAACTCTTATGTTACTGTAATAATGCCATTGGCAGGGAAGGGGTTAATACTATTGGTGATCAAGCGGTTAAATGTAAGCCTAGGGGAGTGATTCTAACTGTGGGGGGGGGGGGGGGTTGGGCTTGTGAGATGACCATAGAGACATGCGATCCTATATAGCAGGATCGCATGGTCTCTGTGATCATCCGAGGGAGAAGGACAGACGGCTGTGCTTACATCAGTCGTCCGTCCTTCTCTGTCAGCGGGGAGAGATTGCCGGTGTCAGGCGGCAATCAGAGCCACCTGACACCCGCACTGGTTTCCCCGCATGCTCGCCCCCTAGCTCCTTCCAGGCGAGCGCTGTACATGTACAGGGTTTTGCCTGGGAGAGCCAGCCTGCCGCAGTACATCTGCGGCGGCTGGTCGTCAAGTGGTTAAGGCACTCACAAAGATCACTTAACAAAAATTTCAGGTTAATTGTAGGAAAATGGAGCTCGTTATATCTTCAAACCATACAAGCCATGTACCCTTCCTTGGGTCTCAATACTGTATTATTTTCTGCCAATGTTACATCACTGCTTGTGATACTGAGATATTTCTGTGCTATACATAAAATACCAACTTACTTATCTCCCTTGTCCTCTCCAGTAGGAACAGGAATCCCTAAAATGCTGGAGCGTAGCATGACAAAATCTCTCTCGTTGGAAGGTATAAAGATGTAGCGAAGTCCCTTTATTTTCATGCAGGCAAAAATAGGGAATCAATTATCATTTAAAAACATGCTATATCATATATATATTTATAAAACAGCAAAAATATTGCAAATACCAAGACGCAGCCAGACTAAGCCTAAATATGTCACATAAAGATACTAGAAAAATGGTGAACTAGTCTTTTCACTGGGGGCTGTGAGTTTAGTTATGGCTTCACAAATTCGTAGATTGCAGAACATTTTGGAATTACTAAAACATAGACTTTAAGGGTGGCCATAAGTTACTCAACCCTGCCCCAAATAAACGGTTGATCAAGGCTAAATGCTGAAATGTATTATTATTATTATTATACATGATTTTTATAGCGCCAACAGTTTGCGCAGCGCTTTACAATGTGAAGGAAGACAATACAGTTACAATACAGTTCAAAACAGGAGGAACTAGAGGGCCCTGCTCGTTAGAGCTTACAATCTAGAAGGGAGGGTCAAGTGAAACAAAAGGCAATAACCTTGGGGGATGGGTTGATGGAGAAAATGGAGGTACATTTGTTTAGTGTTGGTAGTATAGGCTTCTCTGAAAAGGAGGGTTTTCAGAGATCACCTAAAAGCTAATAGAGTAGGAGATAATTGGACAGATCCATAGGAGTTCCATAGGATTGGAGAGGCTCTGGAAAAGTCCTGGAGGCGAGCATGGAGGAGGTGACAAGGGGGCTAGAGAGCAGGAGGTTTTGAGAGGAACGAAGAGAGCGATTAGGTTGGTATTTTGAGACGAGGCTGGTGATGTAGCTGGGGGCTAAGCTGTGGATTGCTTTGTAAGATGTTGTAAGTATTTTGAATTTAATTAGTTGGGTGAGCGGAAGCCAGTGGAGGGCTTGACAGAGGGGAGCAGTGGACACTGAGCGATTGGTAAGGTGGATGAGTCTGGCGGCAGCATTCATGATGGATTGAAGGGGGGATAGCCTGTGTAGTGGTATGCCAACAAGAAGGGAATTGCAGTAGTCGAGGCGCGAGATGGCCAGGGAGTGAACTAGGAGTTTTGTTGTGTCTTTGGTTAGAAAGGGGCGTATTTTGGAGATGTTGCGGAGGCTGAGGCGGCAAGATTTGGACAGCGATTGGATGTGGGGTTTGAAGGAGAGTTCAGAGTCCAGGACAACACCTAAGACCTTGGCATGCGGGGATGGGCTGATAGGAATGCCATCGATATTGACTGAGAAATCAGGGGAAGGGGCACGTGGTGGAGGAAAAATTATAAGCTCGGTTTTGGATGGATTGAGTTTGAGGAAATGGTGAGACATCCAGACCGATATATCTGATAGTAAATTAGTGATACGTGAGGAGACTGAGGGAGAGAGCTGAGGGGTGGACAGATAGATTTTGGTATCATCAGCGTAGAGATGTATTGGAAGCCGTGGGAGGCTATCAGCTGACCCAGAGAGGAGTTGTAGATTGAAAATAGGAGGGGTCCAAGAACAGAGCCTTGGGGGACCCCAACAGAGAAGGGAAGAGGAGAGGAGGAAGTAGAATTGTACATAATGCTAAAGGTGCGGTTGGATAAGTAGGAAGATAACCAGTGAAGAGTACAGTCACGGAGACCAAAGGCGTGGAGTTTTTTGAGGAGGAGGGGATAGTCAACCGTATCAAAGGCAGCAGAAAGGTCCAGAAGTAGGAGTACAGTTTCAGTGAAGTGTTGAGGCCGAAATCCAGACTGAAGGGGATCAAGGAGGCTATTCTCGGCAAAGTGGTTGCACAGTCGGTTGTAGACTAGACTTCGAGCAGTTTGGATGAAAAGGGGAGCAAGGAAATAGGGCGTAGGTTGTTCAGAGGCGTAGGTTGGGTCCAGTGAGGGCTTTTTAAGTATGGGGCTGACTAGTGCATGTTTTAGAGAGTTGGGGAAGATGCCAGAAGACAGGGAGAGATTGAAGATGTGGGTTAGAGAGCGTAGAATAGGGCCAGAAGGTGAACGTAGCATTTGCGAGGGAACAGGATCCAGAGGGCAGGTGGTTAAGTGGACGTTAGCAAGTAGGTTAGCAACCTCATCTGTAGTGGCGGGGTTGAATGAGGGAAGTAATGATCGTACCTGTGGGCATGAAGCATAAGGCATGGAAGGTATCTGAACAGCAACGATCTCCTTACGAATTGTATCAATCTTCTGTTTGAAGTGGTAATCAATCTCCTGGGCAGTGAGTGAGTCGGTGGGAGGGGGTAGTGGAGGACGGAGTAGAGAGTTAAAGGTAGCGAAGAGTTGCCCGGGGCGTAATGACAGGCTGTTAATGAGAGTGATAAAATAGGTCTGTTTGGCAGTGTGGAGACTGGAATTGTATTTTTGGAAATGTATCCTTTCTTCTCAAGACAGAAGGAAGTACCTGACAACAAATGTGTTGCGGTCCACTGACACACAAAGTGCGTCTCGAACCCAACCCCCGCTCTCTCCTAACGGGCTGTGATTGACAGCATCTGGAGCCAATGGTTCTCACTGCTGCCTCCATGTCCACTGAGGAGAAAGAGAGCAGAAAGAGATGCTGCTGTCGTGCACAGTTTTGGATCAAGATTGGGCTTAGGTAACCATAAGGGAGGGTTGTGGCAGGGAGCTGCACACAGATTTTTTTTACCTTTATGTACAGAATGCATTAGGGTAAAAAACCTTCAGCCTTTACAACCAACACTATGCAAGGGGAGTTGCACTTTGCATGGGAATTTTCCCCAGAGCTTAGTGAATGTTGTGTTAAATACCCAATCAAAGTACAAGGAAATATATATAAAAAAAAACAAAAAAAACTGCATTTTTTGCTTGCACATGACTGTGTGATGGAAGTCAGCAGAGCTTCATCTCATTCACTAAGCTCTGAAGAAAATTCCCTTGCAAAGTAAACAGTCTATTTGTCTTTAGTAAATTAACCTCAGTGCCTCTGCAGCACTAAAATACTAACCATCATAGTCAGCCCTGCCAGTTGCATTATAGAACCTCCACCTATCTCCCACTCATCTCTGTCCTACTCCACATGCATACATAAAAAAAAGTTTTTCCAGCAAAACAATTCTGCTGCCTTGAATCTTAAGGTCCCTTTCACACGGGCTTTCCGATCAGGTCCGCCTGTCAGTTTTCCAGGCGGACCGGATGCTCCATGCACCCCTATGGAGCAGCGGATGTCAACGGCGACATGTCCGCTGACACCGGCTACTCTCTGATCCCATCCTGTCCGTGAAATCCAGATGGATGGAAACCCTGTTTTCCACCCGTCTGGAGGATTGGATCAGAACGGATCGGATGAAAACAGACAGGCGGTCCATTTTTATCCGATCTACCATAGAGGAGAGCGGGGATCTGATAGGTCTGTCCTGCAAAGTAAGCGGAGACAGACCTGTCATCCGCCTGCTCAGCAGGGATCGGCGGATCGATCCCCACTGAGCAAAACGGAGTCCGCCAGACGGAAAGCTCGTGTGAAAGGACCCAAAGAGCCTTCCCACACACTGTGTGTAGGGAAAGGGGTCTTGGTAGATGGAGATCTGGGGGCATGCCTACACCAGTATGAACTGGCCTTCCAATAGCTGTCCCTTCAACAATTTTTTCAGCCTGCTGATAAATTCACAGGGGATAATAAAAGGTGTTTCTTGCTACAGAAAAAAAAAAAATAAAGTGATAGGACATGATTTAAAGGAGAAAGGTGGGTGGGTGGTGTGGAGTTAAATCTGGATAATGCCTGGACATACCCTTTAAGTGTACACTGTTCCTTAGCCTAAATATAAAGGGGATCACTGAGTGCCTTATTTTGAGAGCTCTTGAGTAATGGGGTTCAATGACCATGTGGTAGCAACTACTTATGTACCTTACCTCTCCTTTTGGTGTCTCAGTAAAACCATCCGTAAAATAACTAATCAGTGAATTCTTCATGGTATTGACAGTGAAGCCATAAAATGAAGTCTTTGTACCAACATCCTCCTCAAAACCTTTAATCACTGCACCATTCAGTCTGAAAAGGTACAATAAAAATAGCTGTTTGCAGATAGTAGTACACAAGGAGCTGTATAGACAGGTATTACAATGCAAGCTTTAGCAAATCCCAGGGTTTCCAAAACATATGACAGGTAATAGAATTACAGTTCCAGGTAATATCACAGAGGTATAATAAGTAACACTGTACAGGAGCTGCACTAATCTCAGTAATTCCACAATAAAAACCATGCATTTGATTTACAGTGTGTGTGTGTATAAGAAAGCAGTGTTTCCTTTAACCACTTCAATACCGGGCACTTTTCCCCCTTCTTGCCCAGGCCAATTTATAGCTTTTAGCGCTGTTGCATTTTGAATTTTCCCCACAAATAGAGCTTTCTTTTGGTGGTATTTGATCACCGCAAGGTTTTCTTTTTTGCTAAACAAATATCATCATTGCCATCTATCAGTGCCGCCCACCAGTGCCCATTATTGCCCACCAGTGCCCCCTATCAGTGCCGCTCATCAGTACCCATCAGTGCCGCCTATCAGTGCCCATTAGTGCCACATATCAGTGCCCATCAGTGCCGCCTATCAGTGCCCATCAGTGCCGCCTATCAGTGCCCATCAATGCCGCCTATCAGTGCTGCATATCAGTGCCCACCAGTGCTGCATATCAGTGCTACCCATCAGTGCCACATATCAAAAAACTGGGCAACAAAAAGCTCAACAGGGGCGAACCCAGGAAAACAAACAAGAAAGAAAAAACAGGAGGAGACAGGCAAAAAACTACTCTGTCTCCCCTAAGGCACTGCCGCACTCAAAACTTTGCGGCCAAAAGAGGCATCCGCTGATGCCAATACATCAAATTTGTAAAACTTTGTAAAGGTATGCACGGACGACCAGGTCGCCACTTTGCACACCTGAGTCACCGACGCCTGATGGCTGAAGGCCCAAGACGCACTAATCGCTCTGGTAGAGTGCGCTGTGACAGGGAAAGGCGGAACCTGATCCCTAATCGAATAGGCCTGCACAATTGTCTGTCTGATCTATTTTGAAATGGTTGCCGCAGACGCAGCTGTACCCTTCCGGGGTTCCTCGGGAAGGACAAAAAGACAATCCGACTTCCTGAAGGATTCAGTAGACGACAGGTAGACCCTGATCGCCCGGACCACATCCAAGGAATGCAAAGCAAACTCCTTAGGATGCTTAGGCTTTGCACACAGCAAAGGCAAAACAAAGTCCTCATTGAGGTGGAAGTCTGAAACCACCTTCGGAAGGAAGGACTGATGAGGTCGCAAGACCACTTTGTCCCTATGAACAACCAGATAGGGGGAGCGGCAAGACAGGGCCACCAACTCCGAAACTCTGCGAGCAGAAGTGATCGCAACCAGAAAGGCAACTTTCCATGACAGCATAGGCAGAGGAATCTCACGGATGTTCTCAAAAGGAGGACGTAGTAAAATGGACAGAACCAAATTCAGGTCCCAAGGGGGCAAGGGTGCCCTCCTAGGGGGAGCCAGATGGCGTACCCCTTGAATAAAGGTGCGGATCAAAGAATTTGACGCCAGGGGACGCTGAAACAGAATGGCCAGTGCAGACAACAGGCCCTTAATCGTGGTCAGCGCAAGACGCTGATACACACAGGTTTGCAGGAAAGCCAACACCCTCGCCACCAAAAAGAAGTGGGGATGGAAACCCTGCAACTCCCACCAGGCAAAATAAGCCTTCCAGGTACGATAATAAATCTTACCAGAGGAGGCCTTCCTGGCCTTGAGCAAGCTAGGAATGACTGCCGACAAGAGAGACCCCTGTCTCTT
Source organism: Pelophylax lessonae (assembly GCF_965119305.1). Classification (NCBI taxonomy): domain Eukaryota; kingdom Metazoa; phylum Chordata; class Amphibia; order Anura; family Ranidae; genus Pelophylax; species Pelophylax lessonae. The sequence continues at coordinate 66,015,986 of NC_138778.1, read as the reverse complement.
AAGACTTGGCTTTCAACAGCCACGCCGTCAAAGCCAGCGACTGTAAAGCAGGATGGAAGATCGGCCCTTGAGACAGAAGATCATCTCGAAGTGGAAGCCGCCAGGGAGGCTCGACGACCAGTTGCGTGATGTCCGCGTACCAAGACCGACGCAGCCAGTCTGGGGCTACCAGAATCACCAACCTCGGTTCCGAGACCAACCTGTGGAGGAACCTGGACAACAACTGAATTGGGGGAAAGGCATAAATCAGTCGATACCGATGCCAATGCACCACCAACGCGTCCGAAGGCGTCCGCCAGAGGGTCGCGTGTTCGAGCCACGAACCTTTCCACCTTGTTGTTGAGAGGAGATGCTAACAGATCCACATCCGGGGATCCCCATCGCGCACACAGCATCTGAAACACCTCCGGGTGTAGGGACCATTCCCCCTGGTCCAGGGTCTGGCGACTCAGATAGTCCGCCTTCCAGTTCTCCACACCTGGAATGTGAACTGCCGAAATCGCCAGGACAGAATCTTGGCCACTTCCTTTGCCACCTGAGCACTCCTGGTGCCCCCTTGGTGATTGATGTAAGCCACCGCCGTTGCGTTGTCCATCTGTACATGCACTGGGCAGCCCTGAAGCCGAGCCGACCAATGGAGCAAACATAGCCTGATTGCCCGCAGTTCCAAGACATTTATCGGCAGGGAGGATTCCCCCTCCAACCAAGTTCCCTGGGCACACAACTTGCCCAGAACTCCAACCCAGCCCGACAGGCTGGCGTCCGTGGTGACCACAGTTCACAGCAACGGCCGGAAGGACTTGCCTCCCTTCAGAGCCGGAGACTGGAGCCACCACAAGAGATCCGATCTCACTTGTGGGCTCAAAGAAATCCTCCTTTCCAAAGACTGAGGATGTCTGTCCCACTTGACTAGAATCTTCGCTTGAAGAGATCTCATGTGAAACTGTGCAAATGGGATCGCCTCGAAAGCCGACACCATCAGGCCCAGGGACCGCATGCAGGTCCGAAGTGAGGAGAGCTCGTTGTCCCTGAGAGACCTGACCTCGTCCTGCAGGATCCGGAGCTTGTCCTCCGGAAGAAAGACCTTTGCCTGGGCGGAGTCCAGAATCATCCCCAGGTAGGGGAGACGAACCGAAGGGGACAAAGTCGACTTGCAGAAAATTGATGGTCCATCCGAAATCCTGGAGCGTCTGAACCGTGATCGACAGGTCGCGCAACAGGGTGGCACTGGAACTCGACCTTAATAGGAGATTGTCCAGATAACCAAGGATTGCAATCCCCTATACCCTTAACAAGGCTAGAACAGAAGCCAACACCTTGGTGAACACCCTTGGAGCCGAAGCGAGGCCGAAAGGCAACGCCACGAACTGATAATGCTCCTCCGCGATTGCGAAGCGGAGGTACCTCTGATGACCCTCGTAGATAGGGATGTGTAAATATGCATCCTCGATGGAGGCCAAGAAATCCCCTGGACTCAGGGATGCCACCACCGACCGGAGGGACTCCACCCGAAACTTCTGAACCCGCACAAAGCGGTTTAGGGACTTTAAGTCCAGAATCGGACGCACCTTGCCCTCCTTTCTGGGCACTGTGAACAGATTGGAGTAAAAACCCTGAAACCTGTCCCGCTGTGGAAACGGAGTGGACGACCACTCCTTGGGCGAGGAGGTCCTGAAACGCCCAGCGGAGATCCCAGAAACGACCGGGAGTTAAATGAAGATTTGAGGGAAAGAACCTGTCTGCGGGGCGAGACCAAAATTCAATCTTGTACCCTGAGCAAATGAGTTCTTGAACCCACCTGTCCTGAACCTTGGACAGCCAGGGCTCGGGAAAACAGCGCAGACGTCCCCCCACCCCTGAGACAGGTGAGGGCGTCCCTTCAGGACAAGGTGGACTGGGCTGCTGTGCCAGCATGGCCGCCTTTGGACTTACCCGCCCATGGCTTCTTCTGGCCACCAGAGGCCTTGAATGACTTCCCCTTGTCCTGTGTCCTGAAGGCACGATAGGGCCCCTGGCTAGGTTTAAAAGAGGGACCCAGCTTGCCACGGGACGATTTCCCCCTAGCCACCTGGGGCAAAAGAGTGCTCTTACCCCCAGTGAGCCCCTTGATCAGTTCATCCAGAGAGTTCCCAAAAAGACGGCTCCCCGCATAAGGGATGTCAGTCACTGTCTTTTTTGAAGACTGGTCAGCCACCCAGCTAGTGCGGCGCATTGCAACCACGATCGCCGACAGCCGTGCGACTAAGGGAGCCTCATCCAAGGCCGCGTCACACAGGTACAGCACGGCCTGGGCCATTTGATCCACCATCTCCAGCGCAGAAGAAGAGGCGGATTCAGCAATTATAGTGCGCCTAAGCGTCTTGGCCCAATCCGCAACAGCCTGAGAGACCATTACCGAATCGAATACGGGCGTCAGCAAGGATCCGCTACCAGATAGATGTGGCGGGAAAGTGTCTCCACCCGCCTGTCCGCCGGGTCTTTAAACACCGGGGAATCCTCCAAGGGCATTAAAGTGGCTTTATTTAACCTGGACACAGTGTGGTCCACCTTAGGAGCCACGGTCCAGCGAGAATCCACCGGATCCGCAAAGGGATAACGGTACTGAAATCTCTTGGGCACCACAAACATATGTTTGATAAGGCGCCATTGGTCATTCACTGTTTCGTGAAACTCCTCGGGACAAGGAAAAACCTGACCTGATTTTTGGGCTTTGCGGGTCCCGAAGGAAACACGCTTACCCGACAGGGGGGGCTCATCATCCAAATTTAACGTTTCCTTAACAGAGCTGATAAGCGCATCCACCGCAGCACGGTCCCGCGCTGACCCAGAGGTTGAATCCTCCTCCTCCACATCTGACTGAGAGGACAGGAACCCCTCAGGGGGGACGTTGTCTGTGGCAACCAAATCTGTCTCTGAATCAGAAGACTGAGAGGGCATAGGCCGTTTTTTAGAAACCCGGTAAGACATCAGAAAATCCACTTTTGATGCTAAAGTCGCAAGTGCAGCAGATAGAGAGACTATGGAAGCGGATTCAGGAGTGCCTGAACCATCCACCAGGTCTGTGGGGAATTTGCTATCCTGGCACTCCATAATAGCAATATACAATTTAAATGACGCTGGCCCTTTAAATCGGCGATTCCCGCGGCCCCCACCGCAAACCTGCACCGCAAATGGAGACCCTGTCCCTTGCTACAGGAATCCAGAAAAATGAGTTCTAGCAGGAATCCTGGCCAGAAGAAACAGTAAAACACCCCCACAGTGTGTTATACTTGCCCGCGCTGCTGAGGAGCTGAAGGGAAGAAGAAGGAAGTGACCTCATGCCCCTAGAGGCAAAGCCAGCCCTGAGCCACAAGAAAATGGTTGCCAATAGAAGTCAATGGGGAGAAAAGCCCTGGGAAAATGGCCGCTGCCAGGACATCATGCCCACACTAAAGATGGCGCCCGATCAGCGACAAAAGGATGACAGAAAATGGCTGCTGCCCACACTATGAGGCCGAACAGCCTGCCCACACCCAAAATGGCGGCCGCGCAGAGTAGCGCTATTTGCGGCCCCAAAACCCCACGCACTGGCCCCCACAGAGCACCACAAGCACCCCTGGGACGTAGGAGACCCCCGCACCCCCCACACAGCGGTTAAACTGCGACAGCGCCCCCGCAGGGACAGGGAAGGGACACACAGGAGCCGCACCTACAGCCATGAGGGGGATATCACAGAACCCATACCTGAACTGTCAATCTCAAACAGAGGGCCCACATACACACCCCAACAAACATGGTCCAGAGACAGAGGGGTAGTAATAGTACTCACCAGTCCAGCGAACATGGGCACTGCTCTGAGACAGGAAAACTCCCACCCTGGGTGGGGGTGCCGTCAGCCGAAGGGGACGCTAGCAACACGCGGGCGTACCGCAGTTGAGACATCCCAGCGAAGACAGCCACTTCGCAGGCTCATCCCTGATGCCAGGGACACTGTCGTTTGCGAGGCCTGGGCATACCAATAACCTGCTAACGCTCGATGGCAGGCTGGGAGTCCGTAAGGTTCTAGAGAAACCAGTGCGAGGCTTCTAAAGTCTGACTAACTAGCGAAGGAGAAAATAAAAAGCTATCATTTAATAGAAAAAACACTTTTTTAGAGAGAAAAAACAGAAAAAGAAGAAAAAAAGCTGAGACCTAAGTCTCAGCCAGGGAAACCCAGCCTACTCCTGAGCTAGGCAGCAGAAAACTGAATTGGGAAGGAGGCTAGCTGGGGGTATTGACCAGAAGGACAGCCCCCTGTAGGTGTGTCTATACAAAGGTTTTGTGATTATTCTAACAAAATCTTCTGCCTAGCTTACTCCTGCGGAGAAGACCAATACCCAGACGTGCAGAATGAATGAGTGGGCGGCGACTGTCAGAGGACGTAAGAGAAAAAAAGTTTTTTTGTTTGTAATAAAATTTTGTAAATAGATACGTTTTTTCCTGCACTGATGAGCACTGATGAGGCCGCACTGACAGGCACTGAAGAGGAGGCACTGATGGGGTGGCACTAATATGCGGCACTGATATGTGGCACTGATGGGTAGCACTGATATGCAGCATTGGTGGGCACTGATAGGCAGCACTGATAGGTGGCATTGATGGGCATTGATCGGCACTGGTGGGCAATAATGGGCACTGGTGGGCGGCACTGATTGATGGCAATGATGGGCACTGGTGGGCAGCACTGATGGGGAGGGCACTGGCAGGCAGCACTGATGGGGAGGGCACTGGCGGGCTCCCTGAGCCCTGATTGCCATCCCAGATGGCCATGGTGGGCATCCCTGGGGTCATAGGTGGGCATCCCTGGTGGTTCTAGTGGCACCCCCCCTAAGGGTCTTCACTGGTAATCGATGCTCTGATTACAAGTGCAGACCCCCCCCTGTCAGGAGAGCTGAAGATCGGCTCTCCTCTACTCGTGCCTGTGAGGCACGAACTGAGGAAAACCGATCAACGGCACTCCCTATCTACTATGTGACCAGCTGTGATTGGACACAGCTGGTCACATGGTAAAGAGCCTATGTCAGTAGGCTCTTTACCAAGATCGGAGATGCGGTGACACACCGCAGCACCGATCGCCGCTCTGCGCTTATCCTGCCGCTTCAGGAGGACTGAAGACTCGGAGACGCGGGGAGCCGGGGACTGAAGAGAAGCTGCCAGACCGTCCGTGAGGTAAGTGCGGGGGGGTCGCTGGCACTCTGCAATGATTGGGGGCAATGCTGTGGCTGGCACTCTGCAATGATTGGGGGCAATGCTGTGGCTGGCACTTTGCAATCATTGGGGGCAATGCTGTGGCTGGCACTCTGCAATCATTGGGGGCAATGCTGTGGCTGGCACTCTGCAATCATTGGGCAATGGGGGCAATGCTGTGGCTGGCACTCTGCAATCATTGGGGGCAATGCTGTGGCTGGCACTCTGCAATCATTGAGGGCAATGCTGTGGCTGGCACTCTGCAATCATTGGGCATTGGGGGCAATGCTTTGGCTGGCACTCTGCAATCATTAGGGGCAATGCTGTGGCTGGCACTCTGCAATCATTAGGGGCAATGCTGTGGCTGGCACTCTGCAATCATTAGGGGCAATGCTGTGGCTGGCACTCTGCAATCATTGGGGGCAATGCTGTGGCTGGCACTCTGCAATTATTAGGGGCAATGCTGTGGCTGGCACTCTGCAATCATTAGGGGCAATGCTGTGGCTAGCACTCTGCAATCATTGGGGGCAATGCTGTGGCTGGCACTCTGCAATCATTAGGGGCAATGCTGTGGCTGGCACTCTGCAATCATTAGGGGCAATGCTGTGGAACTCTGCAATGATTGGGGGCAATGCTGTGGCACTCTGCAATGATTGGGGGCAATGCTGTGGCTGGCACTCTGCAATGATTGGGGGCAATGTTGTGGCTTGCACTCTGCAATGATTGGGGGCAATGCTGTGGCACTCTGCAATGATTGGGGGCAATGCTGTGGTCACTGTGCATTGAAAGGGGGCACTCACAGTCTAGTCAGTTCCATGCTTACCTGAACACATAGTCATGTTGATCTATCTCTTTCCCTTTGCGGGAACCATTTAGGATTCCACCATTTCCAACCACAGCACAACGTATACATCCCTTTGGCGCCTGCCAGTCAAAAAGTCCCCTGTTTGCAGAATCATTGAGTAGCTTTAATGTAGAGGTAACATCTAAAAAAGAAGCAAATGGTAACTTGAGATTGGTCAAAACGAAACTCCATGCATATAGAACAAAGATCACAGTGATTGGCTCTTTAACCCGATCACAGATCACTGCCGAAGTGAGCCGCAGAGGGTGCTCAGGCAGTGTCATATGAGGGCTCCCCGGCAAAGTGCGGCCCCGCTGTAGCCATCCTACAGCTATAGCATGGTCATGAAGAGGGTTAAAAGGAGAAGCAGCAGACTAATAAGCTCATCTCTGTAGACAGGACTGTGTAGTGATAAATCTGTGTAAATTGCAGGACTGAATGGACAGAAATACAAACCCTTTAGCAGGTAAAAGAGTTTCTTTATCATGCATGCTCATTTCCAAGCCCCACTCTGTGTGTCCATAAGACACACAGAGTGCGGTTCAGCCCCACCCCCCCACTCCCTCCTTACTGGCTGTGACTGACAGCACTGGCTACTACTGCTGTCTCTGAGCCAATGAGGTGGCAGGGAGCCAGGAAAGCCACTGTTCTCATGCAGATCGCTGGATTGAGTTCAGACTCAGGTAAATATTAAGGGAGGGGGGGTAGGATGGAGATGCACAAAGAAGGTTTTTTACCTTATTGCATAGAAAGCGTGAAGGTAAAAAGAAAAAAAAAAACAGCCTTTAGAACTACTTTAACCGGTTGCCGACCGCCGCAAGTAAATATACTGCAGTGGTAAGCCCCAGCCAGGCAAAGTGACGCATCGGCACGTCACTAGCCTGGGAGCCAATAGCGCCGCCGGGGGCGCGCTCCCGCCTCGGCTCGTTCACGGACACCTCCAAGCGTGTGACCGGCGATCGTCCGCTGTGAAGGGAGAAAGGCAGGCGGCTAATGTAAACAAAGCCGCCTGTCATTCTTCCCTGTGTAAAAGCACTGATCTAACGGTCCTGCTATGTAGGACCGTTGATCTGTGCTGTTACACACACAGCCACATCCCTGCACAGTAAAAAGCACGCCCCTAGGGACACACATAGTCACTGCATCTCTAATAGTTAACCCCTTCCCTGCCAGTATCATTTTTACAGTAACAGTGCATATGTATAGCACTGATTACTGTAGTAATGTCACTGGTAGCCCCAAAAGTGTCAAAAATGTCAGTCAATGGGTCCGATCTGTACATTTTTTTGGGGGGAATTTCACTTTTTTTGATTATAGCGCATGATCAAAAAATCCCACAGGTGATCAAATACCACCAAAAGAAAGCTCTGTTTGTGGGAAAAAAGGACGTCAAATTCGTTTAGGTCAGAAAGGGGGTAAAATCTTCCGAGGCTTAAGTGGTTAAGCTTACAAAAAATATATAAATATATAATATATAAAAAAAAAAAAAACCTCCAGGGTATCAATTTATTACACTTCTGAAAAACAACAAGAATATGTTAATTTACTGTCCAATGCACACCTGGATAGGACAGTGAAACAGTTATGCATAACAGCGTTGATGTATTTAAATCACAAGACCGACTGAACAAATCCTTTAGCAGGTAGAGACGGCCTTTGACCAATCAGAATCCATTTCGTCTTTTCTGGAAGTGCTGACAGGGAAGAAGGAGAAGAGTGAGAATTTCAAATTCCTGGACCGCTTTGAGCGGCTGCAGGGGTGCAGGCAACTGGGCAAGACTAGAGGTAAGTATAGCAAGGAGGGGGGGGGGGTGTGTGTGTGGAAGGTGTCCGGAGTTAGTTTACCCTTACTTTTTTTTCTGTAAAAATGAACTAAGATCTTAAGGGAAATATTAATTTTGGAACACAGATCATCATCTTACTCAAAAATATAAGCCATAATCAGATTTCTCTAGAAATAACTATAAATTAGTAGGAAAAAAAGCACACAAGCACAACAACAATAATAGAAACTACTACAATGGAAATTCAATAAGCTTAAGTAATTGCCGAAAAATGCAAAACAGTGTACCACATTTCAGTTTGCATTTGTCAGATGAACTGTTTGTCGTTGGTAATCTGATATATAACAGCTTTGCACTGGTGATATAACACAGTGGAATTTGTTTGTATTGTATAGAGCTATAATATAGCCGTGTGCTTTGTATTAGGTGTAGGCAAAACAACTGCAGTAACCTAAAAGGAGCATGCATCCAAGAAAGCAAAACAAATAATATAAAAAGATATATTTCAATTAAATTTATCAAAAAAGCAGAAACAAAACAACCAAGGGCACAGCTGTTATACATCCGATTACCAACGACAAACATTTCATCTGACAAATGCACACTGTTTTGCATTATTCTGCAATTACAGGACTTACACATTTTGCAAAACAAATTGATGCGCTGGACAGCATAGATGGGGAGCCATATATAAATGTAAGGAATATAAGGAAAACAAAATCATTGTATTTGAATATGGTTTGCATTGGTTCTTTAAACTAGTACAGGTGTGTCATAATACACAAGAAAACCACTTAGGCCCCTTTCACACTTGTGCGACTTGTCCTGCAATTTGGGACTGCAAAGTCGCATGACAAGTTGTACTCCATGATTTCCAATGAGTACCGTTCATATCTGTACGACTTCAAGTTGCAACAACTTCAAAGTAGTCCCTGCACTACTTTGGGTCGATTTTAATGCGTTTTGAGGTCCAAAGGTTCAAGTCAACTCATAATCGCGTCAAAATCGCGAGACTTTTTAGGTAGCTTAAGTGTGAAAGGGGCCTTAGTTGTTTAGTATGTGTAGTGGTTTTATGCATATTCTTTTTCTTTATTATGGTTAGAATTGAAAAAATATATAGCATGTTGCATATTAGTCAAGATGCTATCTTGGAACAGCTTGTAAAAAGTCTATTATTTACAGAAATCAATATGTCATGCTACAATTTCCATGACCTCAGGTCACCTAAGACAGCCCCAAGTTTATTTCCTTCAATTTTCAATTACTACTAAGGCTGACCATAGATAGATGTTTTTTTTTCTTTTTGACCGGCTAGCTGGCTGAAAAAAATAAACTGAACTGATCCTCCCATCCACACATTTAAGGTGGATGAGGGAATCCTTCCCACACAGCGCTGTTGTATTCTTACAGTGGGGCTCCTCCGCCATTAAAATACAATGATCACCTGGACCTTAGAGGTGTGGGTCAAGGCTAGGAGATATAAAGCATAGGAGAGAGGGATTTTGAGATGGAAGGAGGACAAAAAAAATGTATTTTTACGTAAGCAAGCAGAGACTCTTCTCTTAAGTTCTCTCCTTTGCCCACTGTATTAAAATATGTACATAATTTGGGAACTAAAATCTGTTTGAAACCATTTATAATATATAATAGAGTACCCATCAGGGCCCGGGCTCTTCCCCAGGGCAATATTCATTATTGCTCACCCCACATCTTCATGTGTAATCGGGCCTCTAAATCATTTAACTCCTCCCTAGGTGACCTTGGCAAGTCAACCTCCTGTAGATATTCCCTCATAGGTCGGATCTTCCTTTCCCCTTTCCCTACCTTCCTCTTTCTGTCTAACATTATAAAGCTGACTATAATATGAGTGAAATACCTGAGCGATATATCATGGGATAAAAACACTGTTTTCCCGTTTCCCTTTTTAATTTTGGAGATATAGGATGCGTTTTTTTTTTTCTCCCTTACTGCTTTTGCTAGCCATTTCCCGGGTTTATTTCCCCCATTGGTATTTTTCTTTCATAACTATATGAAATGCGTTTTTTGGTCTCCTGCTCCATAAGTACCATCAGTTCCCCTCTCTTCTCAGTTAGTTATCACTGCTCTGGGATGCCATTGGGTCTAGTCCGTTGCTCTAGAATATTGATCTCCCTAAGTAACTGATTCTTCCTCTCCTTCTTTTCCCTCTTTCTCTATGTCCCAATGCCTATTAATATCCCCCTATTATAAGACTTATGCATTTCCCACAGAGTAGTCAGTGGAATCTCTGGTGTATCAATAATTGCAAAAAAGCTTTCCAGCTCATTTTCCACCTTCTCAATTATCTTAGGGTCCTAAATGAGAGAGTCATTCAGTTTCCAGGCCCTTTCCCTGGGTGCCGCTGTTAGTAGATGTAACTGGGCCATCACTGGGGCATGGTCAGAGAGTGTAATGGGCTTAATGGTCGCATCCTTGAGGCAAGTTAATAGTTGATGCTCTATTAAAATATAATCAATCCTTGAGTAGGAGCCATGTACTGAGTAATAACAAGTGTAATCTCTTAGTTTTGGGTGTCTGACCCTTCAGGCATCCACCAACTGACATTCCCCCAATAGGCTTCTAATTTCATTCTGCCGTTGTAGTGGGAGATGAGAAAACCCTGTCGATGAGTCCACACCTGTGTCCAACCCCATGTTAAAGTCTTCCGCTACAATAAGCCTTCCTTCTTTAAATATCATCAACCTTTTCAAAATTTTTCTCAAGAACTTGTTTAGCTCTCTATTAGGGGAGTCAATGTTTGCAAATGTACACTCCATATCAAAAAACTTTCCCTTAATAAACAGAAACCTCCCCTTGGGATCTGCCAGCCGCACCTTTAGCGTGAACATGGTATATTTATATAGAATACAATTGCCACTACCTGTGAGTGGCTCGAAACCGATTCACCATAAAACCACATAGGGGATGACAATTTTACCCCAAAGCATGTGTAATATGTGTTTCTTGTAAACAGGCCACTCCCGCCCCATAATGATGCAGTTCTTTAGTTACCTTATGCCTTTTGCTAGGTGTATTTAAGCCCCTGATATTATATGATACTAGATTAACTAAAGCCATGGGCAGCCACAGGAGCAGCTAGCACATTCCTTTCCGGAAGGAGGTCCTGTATGGTGAAGAAAAAAAAGAACCTAACCCCCCACCCCGGCACCCTTCCCAAGAGGTTAGCCCCCTTGAGAGCTGGACAAATGTCCAGATCTGATTTCTTGTATGGACCTAGCGACACACAGCCATGTGTCGCCTCCCGTCCATACCTTTCTGGGGGGCACTCCGGTGCTCTGACCCAACCCTACCCACTGGATCGCCAAGCCCTCCAACCCTCCCCCTCATCGCCAATCCTAGAAAGAAAAAAAGGGATGGGAGATGAGATGAGAGGGGGGAGGGAGCAGGGGCAAGAGATAACGCTCCCTCAAGAGTAATCCCAGATGCACTCCAGGCTTTTTCCTTAACTATCATCTTTTCTTCTACATAATGAAACCTAACACTCAAATCTATTGGGGCACCCCCAATCTGGCTTTGATATCCTCCCACCCTGTTCACTCTGTAGATTTTTAAGGTTTTTGGAGGCTCCTGTCTCAGCATAGGTTTAAAGAGACTCCGCACTACTGTTATCCGGTCTTCCTTCCCCTGTTCCTCTGGTAAACCCTTAATTCGCACATTTTTCCTTTGGCTTCAATTATCCTGGTCTTCTAGTTTTTACAGTACGGAACAATTAGCTCTCTGCAAAAGCTTCATCTGTTTACTCAGATAATCCAGTACTCAGTCGTATACATCTATTCTCCCCTCCAAATTTAACCTTAAAAGGTACTTCTTGGAAAATCCTTTAGTTAGGGGATTGAGGAAGGTGGCGGCGCAAAATAGAGTAGATAGTGGTTTGAGAAACAAATCCACTTTCTATCCCCAGATTAGCAATAATCATTATGTGGAAGCCTTTAAAGGCATGGTACTCAAATAGATAGAAACTCTGGCCTCTAGAAAGTATGTTAATCCAGGTTATCTTGAGTAAGGTATTAGAGATCTGGAAAAAAGAACAGACATAGTAATGAGACCAGCAGATAAATGAGGGGGGAAGGAATAGTTATTTTAGATAGAATGATGTATGAACAAGAAATTAATGGGTTTCTTTTAAATAGGGAGACTTATAGGATATTAGAAAAAGAATCAACTATCACATAGAATAAAAGAGCTATATAATCTGAGAGAAAAAGGGAAAAGAGTAAAGTTTTAACAAAAAAAAAGAGGGTAAGTATTTCTACCTTTCGGTTTGCAGAGTCTCCACTTTATACTCCTTACCTCAAATCCATAAGGCCTGACTAGGCCACAAGGGGGACCAATAGTAATAGGTAGCAGTAGTATAAATAATTTGTATTATTTTTTTTACAGCAGAGTCTTTTTAAAATACAATAAGGATTTATTGGTACTACTGAAAGATGTCAAATTACAAGTGGAAATATTTTTTGGGTTGCGACAGATGTGGCATCCCTATACAGGAACACTGAGGTTCTGTAGTCCTTCATTACCTTTGTTGCTAAAAATGGGAATGCTTTAAGATCATTCAAAAGGGCAACAAATATAAAAGAGCTAAGCTTAAACTTGGGTGGCTAAACTATAATGTAAAAATGCATTTAAAAGAGCAAAAAAAGGCCTTAAAAAAATATAAAATATAAGGATGAGGGGTCATTGTCAGCATTCCAACACTAAAAGGGATGCAAAAAGAAGTGTAAGAGTGCAATCAGGGATGCTAAAATAGACAACGAAAGACACATAGTGGAGGAGAGTAAAAAAAAATCCCAAGCAATTTTTTAATATATTGACAGTAAGAAAGTGAGGTAAGAGCATATTGGTCACATAAGAGATGATCAGGGGAAGATGTTTACAAAATGCAGGTAGAAGGCATTGGTTTTAAATGCATTCTTCTCATTTTTCACAAAGGAAAAGGGGATATAATAACCAAGACTGTTAATAACGTATCATACAATGTACCATTGTGGCTAACGAAAGACAGTGTCAGAAATGTACTTAAATCCAAAAGTATAGGCAATCAATGGTAATAAATACCTGGACCAGATATGTACTGGGGGCCTGGCTACATACTTTCGATAGGTTGAAGCAGCAACATGGTTTACCTAACTTGTATCTGTTCAGATTTTTGCAGTTTAGACATGCTTTCAATTGTCAATTTAAACAGCATTAAGTGGCTTTTTATACTTCTCCTCTTGAAGATCTACTCAGAGACGAGTTCATGGTCAAACCTTTGTTTATCATTTATAAAGAATTACTACCCGAGCTACACATGGGGCTGGAATCCCTCAGGGCCAAATGGTTGGGAGACTTCCCTAAGCTGGATACAGAAGATCACTCTGCTGATCTCCGCTGAGCAGGCGGATGGCAGGTCCATCTCTGCTCACTGTGCAGATCAGAGATGGACACACCCTGCTCTACCTAATGGGGAAATCGTGTGAAAACGGTCCGCCTGTCTGTTTTCACCCAATTATATCCAATCCGATCCGCCAGACGGATGGAAAATAGGACCACCATCCGTCTGGATTTGACGGACAGGATCTGATAGCGACGGGTGTCTGCAGACATGTCACTGCTGACATCCGCCGCTCTATAGGGGTGAATGCAGGGTCCAATCAGGTCCGCCTAAAAACTGACAGGAGGACCTGATCGGACAACTTGTGTGAAAGGGGCCTTAGGAGGATGTGCGTCTCCTCATTCCTCTATGATCTTAAGCCCTGATTGGCGTGAGTATAATCCTAGTGATTTACTCTGCTCATGTAGTTCGAGTGTACTTTTTTTTTTTTTAGTTATGGTTTTATTTTTTGTGTTTTTGTATCATGCGCAAGCCTGGGTATGCCCAATAGGCTCTGTTTTGTGCTAAACTTTGAGAATTCACAATAAAATTAATTTTCAGAAAAAAAAAAAAAGAAAAGAAAGAAATAGACTTAAAAAAATGTAACACAAATAAATCACCACGACTAGATGGCTTGCATTTGTGAGTACTTAAAAGAACTCAGGTTATAGCTAGATCATTGTTCCTAATTTTTATGGACAGATTACTGACTGGAATGGTCACAGCTGATTGGAGAAAAGCCAACGTGGTACCAATATTTAAAAGAGGGCCAAGATATACATGGAAACTACAGGCCAGTTAGGCTCGATTCACACTGGTGCGATGCGGGAACGCTGCGAATATGCAGCTTGTTCCCGCATCGCATCCGCACCTCTGGCAGTTCACACTGCCATATGCGATACGCAGGGGGTGTCAATTAAAAGTTAACAACACCCCCAGTTTGATTGCATATCGCAGTGCGATCTGCAAGTACGCACAGAATCGGATCGCACAAGTGTGAACCACTGTGCGATCCGATTTTGATGCGGCTCAAAAAATGCCTCCTGTGCGTCTTTGGTGCAGATGCAGTGCGAATTCAGCTATACAAAGTGTATGGCTGAAATTCGCACCGCACATGAGATCGCATGTAATGAAGGAGCAGTGCGCTCCGAATTACATGCGATCTCCGCAGCCGCACAAGTGTGAACCGGCACTTAGTCTAACATCAATATTTTGTAAATATTGGAGGGGATGATAAGGGGACTATATACAAGAATTTGCTGTCGAAAACAGTATCATTAGTAGTAATTAGCATGGTTTTATGAAGGATCATATTTGCCAGACCAATCTGTTAACATTTTATGAGGAAGTGAGATGCAATTTAGATAAAGGAAGGCCTGTGGACATCGTTTATCTGGATTTTGCAAAAGTATTTGATACAGTTCATGAACGTTTTATTAACAAATTGAGGTCTGTAGGCATGGACCACAGGGTATGTATTTGGAGAGAAAATTGGTTAAAGGAACTCGTTCAAAGGGTGGTAATGAATAGCGAGCACTCAGAATGGTCTGGTGTGGTAAGTGGGGTCTGTCTTGGGACCAATTACGTTTAATGTATTTATAAATGATATAGAGAATAGTATAAATAGCTCAATCTCGGTATTTGCAGATGATACTAAGCTAAGCAGAGCAATACCTTCACAGCAAGATGTGGAAACCTTACATGAGGACCTCAATAAAATAGAGGGGTGGGCAACTACATAGAGAACGAGGTTTAATGTTGAAAAAAGTACACACATACAATGCCAAGCAACTGCAAGCAAAGCAAGCCAAACATTAGCATACAATTATAAGGGGATTTACTCAAGAGATAAAACGATAATCCTGACACTGGAGAGAGTCCAGAGAAAGGCAACAAAGCTAATGAAGTACTACAGAACCTCAGTTATGAGGTGCGACTATAGCAATTAAACCTATTTTCCCTGGAGAAGAGATACTTGGGAGGCGATATGATAGGGATATACAAATATATTAATGGTGATTCCAGCATAGGGAAACATTTTTTCAGGGAAGGAGTGTAAAAAGAAACATGGCCATTCATTGAAACTGGAAGAGAAGTGATTTAACCTTAAACTCTGTAGAGGGTTATTTACTGCCATAGTGGTAAAGATACGGAACTTCTTTCCACAAGCAGTGGTAACAGCTGGCAGTGTCAATAGCTCCAAAAAAACTATTAGATGGGCATCTTAATGATCGCAACATACAGGTTTTTGGGATTTATTATTGCACTGCAAGCAATTCTCCGATCCTTGTGACAGTGGGTGCCGCTGCAGTCAGTATGGGGTGGCAAAATAAAATCCAATCTGGGGACAAAACCGGGGACAGACTTTGTCGGGGGACAGTGTCCGGGGACTGTCCCTGGAAACAGGGGACGTCTGGCCAACCTAGGTTATAGTAGTTCTGCTACCAATTACTTTGTTTAGATCACTGATTAATTTCCCAGGAACATAATCACCTTAACTTTATTATCAAACCCATTCTTCTATTCAGTGAAGGTTCTGGTTCTCTTAATTACCTACAGGTTTAGTACAATATCCTGTTTGAGGAGACAGGAGAGTAATTTCTCAAAACTCCCCCTCCCCCCAAAAAGAGAGCTACACATGGAAATACTGGTATGAAGAACTGATGCAGCCAGGAAAGTAAATTTTTGGTGGAAAATGCATTTAGAGAGCTTGTCACAAAAGTTTGTGTAGCTTGAAGAGAAATATGTGAATGTGTTGGACATGCTCAGCAATGGAACAAAAAATATGAGAATGTTAAATAAATTACCTGCCCAAGTATTGGCAAGAGATGATCTTGACAAATTCTTGAAAAAGAGCAAGAGCATTTCTGAGCCCCAAAGACATTATTAAATACTCTTAATGCCCCTTTAAATGTTAAAGGATGAATTCTATTTATCTCCTTGGCAAATATGGATGAAAGTGTAAGCTCTCGACAGATAAAAAGAGAAAACTCAAGCTCCTTGGGCGCGACTGAACAGTTCAGTGAGAGATGCTTGTCGGATATCTTTATTTTTTGAAGGCCTTGGTAATTGATTTTCTACACAGAGAAGGGAAGTTGATGTGCAAATAAAGTTATTTCTTACATTCTCCCCTATGTGTTGGTGCATGCGCACGTTATACCTTGAAACATATTAAATGTATTCGTATTCACAATAAATGCTTTATGCTTTTGGCTGACCCCCCTAGGTAAATAGGCATCACACCTGCTCCAGAGTATAGTTACACTTTCGGTTGTTCTTGTACTGTCTTCTTTGCTAGCTTCCTGTTGCCACCGCTTACCAATTCTAAGTGAATGTTGCCTGCTCTGACCTCTTATGTGAACCTTGCCTCTGATTACTGTCTATCTTGGCCCAGGGACTTGTCTAGTGCATATTTAAGTAGTGACCTTTGGCTTGACCCTGACAACATTTTTTACAACTTTTTGACATATCTATCCAGCTGGTTTGATCCTTGACTTCAACCACCCTGTGCCTGACCCACTGGCTCCATCTCTAATGTACTGTTCTAGTTCTGAGCTGGATTTCTTTATCTAGTCTTTGTTGGATAGGTTACATAATACATAACATATGAACCTGGGGGTCAACATGTAAGCTGTAAGCATTTAAAGTTTTCTGGATGATGTCTCCAAAAATGAACAGCAGAGTAGTAGTGGTCATTAAAGTGACATTATACTTTTGAAAAATGAAATCTGCCAATAATATCAATATATCATGCGTATCTTCGAACTTCCATGGTGCAACAGCTTTCATTCTGGTTGTGCATCTTCTTCCTTCCTGCTTCTACCTACTTATTTCAGCAACACCAAGCAATCCATGGTGCTGCTCTGCCCACCTCCTGTAAACAACCTTCCTTAATTGACTGCAACTGTTAAAAGGAGGCACGTTCACATCTTTTCCCTGTCAAAACTTAGACAAAGGAGTGGCTACGGACATAACATACAGTAAAACCTTGGATTGCAAGCATAATTCGTTCCAGAAACATGCTTGTAATCCAAAGCACTCTTATATCAAAGCAAATTTCCAGTGGCGGAGCCAGAGGGTTAGCTGGGGTGGCAATTGACACCCCAGAAGAAGCCCTTGCCACCCCTGTTGCCACCCCAATCCTGGGCGGGTGGCCGGGTGCATGGCAGGGCAGCGGGAGAATCACAGGGGATCGCCGTACGGTACGGGCGGGAGCTGCAGAAGGAGGCGGATGGAGAGCAGGGAAGACTGGACTCCTGCGTGTCGGCGGGGGGGGGGGGGTGGCTGAACGGAGCTTAAGCCCCGAGTGTGCCCCCAAAAAGCCCCAGGTCTCGTTGTGGATCGTTAACCTCCTTCCTTCCTTCGGCTCTCAGCTGCAGCGCTGCAGCCAGAAGAAGACGGAGGGGGGTGGAGGCGGAGCCAATGCTAGGCGGCAAGGAGAGGAATTTGAAATCCTCCTCCTCTCGTCATGACAGCAGAAGAGGTTCTCGGAGCGGAGGAGGATTTCAAATTCCTCTCCTTGCCGCCTAGCATTGGCTCCACCCCCTCCGTCTTCTTCTGGCTGCAGCGCTGCTCTGAGAGCCGAATGTGAGTGCCCGAGGGGGGGGGGAGAAGAATGTGAGAGCCCGACGGGGGGGAGAAGAATGTGAGAGCCCGAGGGGGGGGGAGAAGAATGTGAGTGCCCGAGGTGGGGGGGGTGGAAGAAGAATGTGAGTGCCCGAGGGGGGGGAAGAATGTGAGTGCCGGGGGGGAAGAAGAATGTGAGTGCCCGAGGGGGGGGAGAAGAATGTGAGAGCCCGGGGGGGGGAGAATAATGTGAGTGCCCGAGGGGTGGGGGGGGTGGAAGAAGAATGTGAGTGCCCGAGGGGGGGGGGTGGAAGAAGAATGTGAGTGCCCGAGGGGGGGGGAGAAGAATGTGAGTGCCCGGGGGGGAAGAAGAATGTGAGTGGCACTGCCCGAGGGGGGGTGGAAGAAGAATGTGAGTGCCCGAGGGGGGGGAAGAAGAATGTGAGTGCCGGAAGGGGGAGGAAAAGAAGAATGCGAGTGCCACTGCCCGAGGGGGGGGTAGAAGAAGAATGTGAGTGCCCGAGGGGGGGGGGAGAAGAATGTGAGTGCCCGAGGAGGGGGGAAAGAAGAATGTGAGTGCCCGAGGGGGGGAGGGAGGACAAACCCCTTGCCATTTGCCACAAGACAAACCCCTTGCCATTAGCCGAGGAGGAGGTGGAAGGACTCGTGGAGACGCGCCGCCGGTCACCGGGACTGAGAAGAAGCCGCCCGCTATCGCTCCAGGTAGGTAAGGGGGCACGCACGCTGATCTCTGCTTTGGGGGCATGTACGCTGGTCACTGCATTGGGGGCATATACGCTGGTCACTGCATTGGGGGCATGTACACTGGTCACTGCATTGGGGGCATGTATGCTGGTCTCTGCATTGGGGGCATGTATGCTGGTCACTGCATTGAAGGGGGCATATACACTGATCTCTGCATTGAAGGGGGCATGTACACTGGTCATTGCATTGAAGGGGGCATGTATGCTGGTCACTGCATTGAAGGGGGCATGTACGCTGGTCACTGCATTGAAGGGGGCATGCACGCTGGTCACTGCATTGAAGGGGGCATGTACGCTGGTCACTACATTGAAGGGGGCATGTACGCTGATCTCTGCATTGAAGGGGGCATATACGCTGATCTCTGCATTGAAGGGGGCATGTACGCTGATCTCTGCATTGAAGGGGGCATGTATGCTGATCTCTGCATTGAAGGGGGCATGTACGCTGATCTCTGCATTGAAGGGGGCATGTACGCTGATCTCTGCATTGAAGGGGGCATGTACGCTGATCTCTGCATTGAAGGGGGCATGTACGCTGATCTCTGCATTGAAGGGGGCATGTATGCTGATCACTGCATTGAAGGGGGCATATACACTGGTCACTGCATTGAAGGGGGCATGTACGCTGATCTCTGCATTGAAGGGGGCATGTACGCTGATCTCTGCATTGAAGGGGGCATGTATGCTGATCTCTGCATTGAAGGGGGCATATACGCTGATCTCTGCATTGAAGGGGCATGTACACTGGTCATTGCATTGAAGGGGGCATGTACACTGGTCACTGCATTGAAGGGGGCATGTACACTGGTCACTGCATTGAAGGGGGCATGTACACTGGTCACTGCATTGAAGGGGGCATGTACGCTGGTCATTGCATTGAAAGGGGGCACGCTGGTCTCTCTGCATTGAAAGGGGGCACACTATACCTTAATTACTGAAGGCCCCTTTCACACTTTTGCGACCTCAAAGTCACGCAATTTTTTACAGCATTTTTTGCCGCAAAGCAATGCCTATTACATTTTTCTGTTTGCGCCCCCCCAAAAATTGTGAGCACCAGCCGCCACTGTCCCCAATATACCTAGAATAATGTGCACATATTAATCTGCAAATGTTCACAGATATTTATAGGTAAGAGTGTTTAACTGACAAAGAATGATGTGCCATAGAACTGCTGATGTTGATGTATTTTTCTTCTCTGTATCTAATAAATGCATACTTTACACCCCCCCCCCCTTTCCAGTACCCCCCAGAGCTCTTCAGGCCCCCCCCCCCACCAGTGCTCTTTAGTCCCCCCTCCCCCAGGGCTCTTCAGCTCCCCACAGTGCTTTACAGCTCCCCCCTATTTTCATAAATTTAGGCTAATATGTATTCTGCCACATTTTTTGTAAAAGTGTATTTTGATTGGTTTTCAAAAAAGTTATTACATCTACAAACTATGGAACGTTTTATTTTTTAATTGTTTTTACTAGTAATGGCAGCAATCAGCGATTATTAGAGGGACTGCGACATTGCGGTGGACAAATCTGACACTAAATGACACTTTATATATTGACCCCCCAAAATAATACCTTGCCACCCCTTTGCCACCCCTGTTTTAAAAGTCTAGCTCCGCCACTGCAAATTTCCCCATAAAAAATAATGGAAACTCTGATGATTCTTTAAACAACCATTTATTCATAAGACCTTCAGTTAATAGTCTATATAAAAAGATTATAGCAATACAACATTTAGCAACTCACATGGTTGATGATTAAAAAGGCACATCTAAGTATGCAAGCATCCAGGGTAAAGCTATCCATATAGACCATCCTCCTTGACGCCGGCTCTCACCGCTGTCAGCCTGCAATCCTGATCGGGAAGACTACCTTGCAGTAGAGCGTTCTGAAAGCGAGGCTTGAAGCGCTCATGGTGCGCAGCATAGAAGGCATGACATCGATGGTGGTGTGGAGGATGGTCTATGTCAGTGGGCATCAATACATTGGGCATACTAAAAGACCCCTTATCCCCTGGAGCCAGCAGATGCCGGCCCCTTAAGGGGGTTTTACATAGCAGGATATGGGCGGGGCTTAAGGTCATGAGACTGCCGTGACGGGGCGTTTTCTGTCACCGCTCTTGGCACAACACTGTTTGCACTAATGCACGCAAATATGTGGCCGCTCGGTGCTATGGCTTGGCCGCCTAAAGGCCACATATTTGCGTGCTGCCAGTGCCAAGGAGTTAAAAAAATGAAGTTATTAAAGTTTATCTGAACACATTCAAAACATCCAGTTTGGATATAGGAATCAAAGCTTCTCTCTCCATTACAGAGAGGTTCATAATAGAGGCGCTAGCAGTTTACAGTTCTGCAGTGTTGAATATGTAAGACTGTACTGGAGGGGAATAAATAGGGTACGTAGTATATTACAGACAGAAAAAAAATGGATATACACCATAGATACCCTTTGCCGAAGGGGCCCTAATGTAGAGCTTGATATTAATTGTTTTATAAGTGACTTGTAGTTAAAACTTTTTTGAGGCGCATTATTCAATGTTTTTTTTTCATATCTTATTGGTATATTCATATGATTTTATATTTACTTTGCATATATATATATATATATATATATATATATATACTGTATATATATTGTATCTCGTTGGGTAATTGCTAGGGGGAGGCTGGCACCAGGCTTTGTGTGTGTTGATCAGTGGCATTTAGCTGTACATTAGGTAGTGTCTCTTCTCACATGACAGTTTGGTGAGACACAAACATGAACGCTCACTACTCGCTGCAATGGTCCGCTGGAGATATTTAGGTTGTTTTTTTGTATTTGCTTGAACGTGAGTATAAAGGCCTTGTGTTAATAAAAGGTTTTTATTCTCACGGTATCACTCTATGTAAGGTGAGATTACATGCAAACATCAGAGGACAGCTCAGTGATTAATGAGACAGCTTTCATCTTTCTGGGATCTCATAAGTGCAATTACCTTATTTGTGAAAGGGTGGCAATATTTTTTGGCGAGTGAAAATCCATGTGGATGGAGGACCACAGGTTGTGTTTGTTTTGGAGTTTTTAAGGGAGGATATTTGGTCGCCATCTCTTAGAGCCCATTCAGACTATCGCGACACGACTTTGGGGGGCGACCTGTGAAGTCGCTCCGAGGTCGCCCCAAAGTAGTACAGGACCCTTTTTCTAAGTCGGAGCGACTTGTGTCGCTCCTATTAGAACGGGTCCTGTGCTAATCAATGGACCGCAACCAAGCGCGACTTGTCAGGCTGACAAGTCGCCTGACAAGTCGCGCTAATGTGAATGGGCTCTTAGAAGTGAAGAAAGAAGCTTTGCTACATTTTTTTCTTTCTTTTTGGACACTGTATCACTTTGGGGTTGATTTACCAAAACTGGAGAGTGCAAAATCTGGTGCAGCTCTGCATAGAAACCAATCAGCTTCCATGTGTCATTGTCAAAGCTTAATTGAACAAGCTGGAGTTAAAAGCTGATTGGTTACCATGCATAGCTGCACCAGATTTTGCACTCACCAGTTTTAGTAAATCAACCCCATATTATCTGTTTCAACTCATTCTGGGAGACTGTTGAGCTTTTTGGGGATTTAGGCCTGGTTCACAATAGTGCAATTTCTGATGCGACTTGAGTCACACAGCATCACATGACAAGGTACATCTTACTGTTTTCAATCAATGTGACTCATAACAGTCTTTTTTTTGGAAAAGGTTCCTGTACAACTCTGGTGCGATTTACATTTCAACCTGGCCCCATAGATTATGCAAAGTCCCACCACATATTTACACTGTAAATTGCATCCAAGTTGCATCGCAGTAGTGTGAAACAAGTCTTGTGTACACATATTTATTGCTGCTACTAATTTTAAAGTGATATTATTTTAGGTGATATATATAAATATATTGTTTTTTAACACATGAATAAGGGGATGAATATGTACTAAACCAGATAATTTGATCTGGTTTATTTACAGTATATTAATCCTTTCGCTGCCAGGCCGAGTGCTCCACTTTTAAACTCAGCTGGCCAGACCATTTTTGCAATTTTTCCTTTGGTTTTTTATTTTTCACTTTTAGGTTTCAGAGTTTGTAAAAGACTCCTCAAACTAGGGATCGACCGATACCATTTTTTCAGGGCCAATACCGATTTTCCGGCCACCCTTTAGGCTGACAGCCGATATTAGGGGCCGATATTTTGCACATTTGAAGTTTTTATTTTTACACTGTCCTTTTACATTTTTTTTTGATCACTTGTATTGCTGTCACAAGGAATGTAAACATCCCTTGTGACAGTAATAGACAGTGACAGGTACTCCTTATGGAGTGATCTGGGGTCTAAAAGAACCCAAACCCCTCCTCTGCACATAAAAGCATTAAAAAAGCCAAGTTTGGCTGTTTTGAATGCTGTAATTTTTTTGTAAATCTGGCGCCTTTAGAGTCCAGTAACCGGAAGTGATGTCATGACTTTGCTTCCTGGTTTTTACATCGGAGATCTGATCAAAGCCGAATGCGGCTTTGTTCGGTTCTTCGGCCAGTCAGATGACGTACCCGCTGGTAGCTCAGGTCTCCCAATGGGACAGGAGATCCGAGCGGGAGGGGGGCGACGTCCCCTCCTGCTCCTTGTAATGAAAATCGAGCAGCTGCTTAGCCGCATCAGTTGTCATTACAAGAAAGCCGACCGTCGGCTCTAAAAAACAATACCGGTGTGGGGTGATGACTGTAGCTGCAGGCACTCCAGTACAACCACTTGAAGCAATATTGGTTATATTGGCAAGTTTGTGGCCAATACCAATACTTAAAAAAAATTGCAAAAAAAGGAGTGCCCAGATGGGACTTTGAATGAGGTGCACACAATAGTCACTACTATGGAATAATGAATGTATTTGTTTATTATAAAAACATAACCTAATATGAACAAGTACCGACAAGTAACAGATGTCAGATATTAATACAAAACATGATCAACATGACAGGATTACAGAGCAACATACATATGAAGTCCCACCACATATTTACACTGCTTCATATGTATGTTGCTCTGTAATCCTGTCATGTTGATCATGTTTTGTATTAATATCTGATGTATATTGCTCTGTAATCCTGTCATGTTGATCATGTTTGGAATTAATATCTGACATCTGTTACTTGTCGGTACTTGTTTATATTCAGTTATGTTTTTATAATAAACAAATACATTCATTATTCCATAGTAGTGACTATTGCGTGCACCTCATTCAAAGTCCCATCTGGGCACTCCTTTTTTTGCAATTGAATTATGGATGGAGGTGCACACAATTGCTAGTGTCAGACCATTCCCCCTTTCTTTCAAAAAAATTGAATATCGGCCCCACCGACAATCGGTTGATCCCTACCCTAAACCATATATTTTCCAAAAGCACATGTAGAATAAAAAGAAGGTGCTACTAAGTTTTAAGGTCCCACGATATTTGCGCAAATGTTTATCAAAATAATATTTTTGCTACAAATCCACTAAAATCATTTCAATCGTTTCAATCAGATAAAAACACAGCAAATTTTAAATATAAAAGCTTAACCTGTATTAAAGCGGAGTTCCAGCCTCAAAAAAAATTTTTCAATAAAAATACCCAAGGTACAGTCAGAGCTAGAGCATTTCAGCAATGATAGCCTCTGAACTGTCCCCGGGTTCACTTACCTTTTAGAAGAAATACTTACCTTGAACTTGTCCAGCGCTGCCATCTCAGGTGTGGGCAGCTGAAGCCAGAGCGTCCTCTTCGGTGTCATCTTCGGTGACGTCGGAGTCCCAGAATGCCCTGCACCGGCCCTGCTCGTCACTTCCGGTGCATGTGTGTCATCCCTGCACAGCTTCTGGGCATGCCCAGAAGCTGTTTAGCAGGGAATGACACGCCTGCACCTGAAGTGAAGAGCAGGGCCGGTGCAGGCGCATTGACTCCTGGGAGCGATGATGTTGGGCTTCCAGGAGTCAAGGCAAGCAGGAAGTCACGATGCGGGCCGAGGCCGCAGAGGAAGGAAGTGGAAGGAAGCTAAGTATATTTTCTTCAAAAACAAGGTAAGTAAAGCAAAAAAAAAAAAAAAATCATGATTATCCAATTCTTTTTCAGGTTACTTAGAGCAGTGGTTCCCAACTCCGGTCCTCGGGACCCACCAACAGGCCAGGTTTGCAAGATAACTAAATTACATCACAGGTGATCTAATTTGCTGCTCAGTGATTGCAGTATTCTAGTCTGCATCCCCCAAGGTAATACTTAAAATCTGGCCTGTTAGTGGGTCCCGAGGACCGGAATTGAGAACCACTGACTTAGAGCAAGCGGATGTCAAATTTTGGTTTTGAGGCTGGAACTCCACTTTAAGTAAATATAAATCAAGGAGGAGAATACCACGCTAATGTCCCAAAAAAGACAAAAAAATTAGCAGCCAGCACAACAAACGACAAATGTATAAAAATTATAACGATACGTGTGGTGCTAATAAATCATAAGTATTACTCGTAATTTAAATAATTGGAACTCACAAATTTAATCACAATAGCAAATGATGATGTGTGATTACTAAATAATTAAATATGGGTATATATGGTGACTAATGTCAGCACAGATATGTTGGATATACATATAGGTCTTAGGACATTAGTGAAATTCATAAATGCGATGTAGTGAACTAAATAATGGTACAATGAATCATGATAAATGTAACATAACACTCAAAAGTTACAAAAAATTATAAAAAGAAATAGAAATGAAGTTTATAAACTTAGAAAGTCCACACAAGTGTATGAAACACAAATCTCCAAAACATGATCCAAGTGGATATTAGATAAAAACCCACAACCAAAGAATACTGCTATGAAGAAATCCACCACCACCAACATAAACGAGGCTTACCAAAACAGGTAGACCCAGTTTGGCATACCCTTAATGGGTCAGCATATACAGTGGTGTATGAACACCTAGTAGGGGAGGGGAGAAAGGGGAAATAGTCTCTCCCACCACTCTCCACATGGCTCTCTACACACACAGAAATACTCTGCATCCACCCTCAATGGAACGACTCAGTAGGGGGTAAGCTGCATCACAGTCAAGAACGGATCAATTGTTCTCTAGTAACACTCAGTGGGTATACCATCCAGAAAGGGAAAACAAAAAGCCCCCACATAGTATAAAACCATACAATAAAGGGGTTTATTAAAAGTTCAGAATGCTTACAATTCAGTCAATAAAAAAGCACTTTCAAATTAATATTCTGAAAACAGCATAGGTACGCAATGGGTCGAGTCCTGTCTGTGCCATTGCTTACCTATGTTGTTTACAGAATATTCATTAGAAAAGTGTTCTAAACTTTTAATAAACCCCTTTATTTATTATTTTCTGAAAGCACATGACCAGTAGAATAAAAAGAAGGTGCTACTGATTTTTAAGGCCCTGCGATTTTTGTGCAAATGTTTATCAAATCACTATTTTCACAAAAAAACCCCACTAAAATCCTTATCTGCACACATAAACACAATATAACTTACGTAACTCCTGCTAAATTCCTACTAAGGCCACGTTCATTGGGGTGTGCTAAAGCGTACGCCCATGGAAGACCATGTTTACCTGCATGGGGATACACAGGTATTCTGTGCAACCCTGTGCAGGGAGTCGTATTGATGTAAATTGGGAAGCACCAGCTGCAAGGACAGATCTGACATCCATGTGGGTGTAAGTGCACGGACCCAAACACAGACAGTGTGAGTTCAGGGACATACACCCACATGGATGTAATGTTGAGAGCAGTTCCTGTGTCCTTGCAGCTGCTGCATCTCAACTGAAATGAATGGGACTGCCTGCACAGGAATGCACGGAACACCTGTGCATTCCTGTGCAGCTGCTGTGTCCCAATTGACATCAATGGGACTGCCTGCATGGGGATGCACTGAACATCTGTGCATCCCTCTGCAGCTAAACACAGCCCTGTAGTAGTATGCCCCATGTGAACAAGGCCTTGGGCTTTGTTTAGACTTTTGACAGTTGGGGGGAGCAGCAGAAATGCATGATTGAGCTGCGTTTCTGCCACCCACCAACCACACCCCTCAACCTGCAGTAGGCAGCGGACAGGGGTGTTTATATGCTGGGGCTGCAATACTTTGCGCTGGTTGCAAAGTTGACCTGACTTATAGCGATGCCGCCTGCCAAACGCTACACATTAAAATGAATGGGGAAGCGCCACAAACACCCAACAACTGCGTGCAATGCATGAAGCTGTGGCGTATTTGTTGGCAAAAATGGGGTTAAAACAGGCGGTGAGGAGACATTGCATCGCTCCTCCCCAGTAGCCTCTGGAGCATAGCCTCGGGCTTCAGAGGCAAGGGCAATTTAGGCACATGTCTAAATCTACCCTTAGGGCCCCTTCACACAGGCTGTCTGATCAGGTTCGCCTGTCAGTTTTTCAGGCGGACTTGATCGGACTCTCCAGTCTCCCTTATGTAGTGGCAGATGTCAGTGAAATGTCTGCTGACATCCGCTGCTATCCGATCCTGTCTGCGAAAAACAGACAGATGGTGGTCCTATTTTCCTTCCTTCTGGCAGATCAGATATGATAGGATAAAAATGCATAGGAGCATTTTCACCCGATCTCCCCATAGAGGAAAGCGGGACTGTGTTCATCTCCACTCTGCACAGTGGAGGGACCTGTCATCTGCGGGGGATTTGCAGACCGATCATCTGCTGAGCAAACAGATTCCATCCCATAGAGATGCCTGTGTGAAAGGGGCCTTACTATGATTTTTTTTTTAACAGATACAATTAATCTTTTTTTTTTTTTTTTACAGTTTTTTTATTGGGGGGTTGGAAAAACATCAGGGGTCTAAACAGACCTTAAATGTCTCTTTTTGAGACAGAGAAAGAAACTGAAGCAAGTTCAGTCCCTTTCTCTGCAGGCGCAGCTGTAATATTTATGAATGGATGGAAGCTCCTGTATATCCGCTCTCATTCATTCATACACTGGGGCATAGTAAACACTGTTTACTGTGCCACAGTGACAGCTGAACATAGGAGCGATCAGTACCGATTTCTCACTATGTTCACCTAGGAAAGGAAGGGGGCTTGTAGACACCCCCGCTCTCCATCCTGACAGCCAGCGATCCAGGATCCCTCCCGAGCAGCAGCAGCTGCAGCCGACAGGAGGGGGGGGGGGAAGCCGACTGGCTGCAGTGTGGGGAGGGGTCCACGGAGATCAAGAACGCACTACGGGGGGGGGGGGGGTCAGAACACCGGCGGGGGGTTATACATGTTTTTTTTTATTACCCATTGTGCCTCCACTGCAGCATATAAGCCAGCAGGAGGGCAGAGGAGGGAAACCGCAAGCTGCAGGGGTAGATCGTGTTTGGGGGGGTGGGGGGTGGTGAGTGTACATAGTGAAAGGTGCTGTAGGGATTAGAGATATATTTTTAGTGTTATATCTCTGATCAGCGGATTGTCATCTGCTGATCAGAGCTAAGGTTTTGTTCAGCTGAGTCTGCTGAACAATTCTGATATTAACTCATGGTCACTAAAGTGACCATGAGCTTATAATACAAGGAAGAATGACCTGGCCATCTGCAAGCAGTTCTGTAGGTCTGTACGCTGTACGGACCTGGCAGTAAAAGGATTAAACAAAAGAACCAACAGTAAAAAAATATTTAAGGTCCCCCTTACAATCCATACCAGACCTTCATCAGAGCATGCAGCCCAGTAGACCAGCAAAAGGGGGAGCAACAAGCCACATGCCCCCTCTGACAGCAGCGACGAGTCATGGTTGTAAGGATGCTGGCAGGTGCAGGCTCCTTGTTAAATAGTGCATGCTTAGACCACAACTTATTAAACAAATGTATTTAATTATTTATTTATTTTTGTGCACTGAGGGCCTCTTGATCATCTTGGGAAAGAGAGCCTTGACTAAGGGGGCATGGCCAGAAAAAATCACCCGGGGGGAAATCAGTGCGTGAGGTGGTTGCAGGCGATTGGATCAGTGTGACGGAGTTGGGCCTGAGCTTACTAAAAGCTATTCCCACATTGAATGCTGGGTCTTTTTGGATTCAACATGTGGATGAAAGAGCTGCTCACCCTCCCAACCCCTTTTTTGATGGTCTGTCACAGCTTTAGCGGCGGTTTTTTGACCTTGCCAGCATTAAAACTTGGTAATGGGCTATGCCCTTGACTGGAAGTTGGAGTTAGTCGGTCCAGCATCTCTGGTAAGGACAGGCCCCATTTAAAATTGTACTGTTACATGTACTTACATTACAACTGTGAACGGCACATTTGAATACTGACAGTTTTTTTAAATTGGCGCCGTTGGCAGCAGAGTAAACCGGAAGTGAGGTTGTGACGTTGCTTCCAGGTTACTACATCAGAGACCCTATCAAAGGAAAATCCGGCTTTGTTCGGGACTCTAACCAGCGGACGGACATGCCGGCTGGCTGCTCAGATTTCCTGGTGGGACAGAGCCAAGGAAGGCGGTAGGAGGGGGGGGGGGTGGACGCCCCCTCCCGCTTGCTGGTATAATGGCCGAGCGGCTGCTGAGCCGCATCGGCTGTTATCTCCTGAAAGCCGACCGCTGTCTGCAAAAAACGGTACTGGGTTGATGCCTCTAGCTGCAGGCATCATCCCGGTACAACCGCTTCTGCAAGCCGACGTACAAGTACGTCAGTTTGCGGGAAGTGGTTAAAGTGTTACTAAACCCCCGGACCCAGGACACAACATTCACTATATCTGGTCTCCCACAATACACAGAACATAGAATACAATAATTTTAGTAAATAAAAATAAAAAAAATTGCTAAATACGGTTTTTCAGCAGTAAATAGCAGTCTTGTGACTTCTC
The DNA here is from genome assembly GCF_965119305.1 of Pelophylax lessonae. Taxonomy (NCBI): domain Eukaryota; kingdom Metazoa; phylum Chordata; class Amphibia; order Anura; family Ranidae; genus Pelophylax; species Pelophylax lessonae. The sequence goes on along the minus strand of NC_138778.1, from coordinate 65,986,598 downwards.
TCAGTGTCCGGACGAGCACTGGTTAAAACTTGTAAAAGGAATTTTCATTCCCCTTTGACTTTCCTATGAGGCTGCATGACCCCTGACCCTCTGTCTGGACAGTACTGATTGGCCCTGTCCTGATCACATGCACCCTCCCAACAAAAAAAAAAAAAACCTCTCTAGCAATACACACCAAACTGAGCATGTGCAGCATGCCTCCAAGGCTCTGTTTTATCAGCAGATGGATTGGGGCCCGTGGAAGAAGGTGAGGATCAGAGAAGACAGGATCAAAGAGCCTATTCCCACAATGCAGAGGAATAACCCCTTAGGTTCCACAGGGAGTATAACAATCATGCTTTACTGCATTTATACAGACTGATTTTACTGTTGTGGGTTTAGTAACCCTTTAATATCAGTTTATACGGTATTTGCCTTGCATTTGTTATTTTTGCTGTAAATACTGCATAAACTGAAAGTGAATTCACTTTTTCAATATTACATGTGATATTTTCTTGTAATGAGTCACATGATTTAAATATCACATGCCATGTTCTTTAGTGAATTGAGCTCTTGGCAACTATGTAAGGTTCTAGGTAACTAGTTGCTGACCAGCAGTAGTAATATTACGCAGTGATGGGCCCAGATATCACATGATCACTGTGACCGATCACAATGATCACATGTCACCTGGAAAACAACAGTCATGAATAGAATTCATTCATTACACCGTTGTTTACTACTGTGTGTGATCTGTGATTGGTCACAGTGATCACATTGTACTTGGGCCAATCACATCACCTTGTACCATGTGACTGTTGTGGCCAATCCCAGAATCACAATAGTAAACGAGTCATGATTGAAAGCAATTCATGACAGTTCAAATGATTGCTGTTACAGTGATGACCACTGTAACAGGCAATCATAGCGTAAAAAAAACCTAAATAAATAAATTCTGATCACCTCCCCAGAGTAATACAGCATCAAGTGGTTAACACTAAGGGCTGCAAAACTGTAAATTACACAAAAAAAAACTTTAGCATGATCATTTACAGCTTCTAATGGCTAATGCAATAACTTTTTAACATTTTGGATGCAGTTTATATAAGTTACCACTTTGAGAACTAGGGACATCTGCCAGTGTCAGTAAAATGCAGCTCAGCGCATTATCCTCCCCTTATGTGTTTAATTCCAACACCCACAATACAGCTTTTTGTGTCCTCCACCACAGGAATTTAGGACACTGAAACGTTGTGTGTTTCAGCGGGTGTTTCCACCAAAAATAAGTAATGTCATTGTTTCACAGATCTGATATGCTCTACTGAAATGTCACAGACTTATTCTGCTATCTCCATATTGAAGATAGATTCTCCTCTGGGTATGTGTTGGTGTCAACAGGATAATATTACACATTAGGACGTGGTAGAAGTCTGTTAGGAATTTGCACTTTGATCCAATGAAATGAATGGGTGAGTGCGAGCTGTTTGAATAAGTGAGAAGGCTCAGTGAGCTAATAACACCATCAATCAAGACTGTATAAAGAGGTCACATTAGGAAGGATATATATATATATATATATATATATATATATATATATATATATATTTTTTTTTTTTTTTTGTATAGGACCTGTATGTGCAGAGTTGTGAGAGGATCACATTCTTTTGTAGGGTGCTGTAACTGGTAGATTGAACAGACTTACATACTCCAGGTGGAAATAAAATAAGAAGAATCCTGCTCTATATTCTGTAGGGACCTGATGAATTTCTAATGGAGAAGAAGTCTAGTACTGTGACACATTGTGGGTTATTTACTAAAACTGGAGCAGGCAAAATCTGGTTCAGATGTGCTTAGAAACCAATAAGCCTCCCGGTTTTAATGTAAAAGTTTAATACACCTCCATGCAGACATAAGGAAGATCCTTTAGTTACATAGTTATAAAGTTGGTAAGGTTGAATAAAGACACCAGTTTGTTTAGTTCAACCTGTCTGCGTGTGTGTGTTTATGTCACTACTATTTTCAATATCGCTGGACACTGTTGGGTTGATTTACTAAAACTGGAAAGTCAAAGTCTGGTGCAGCTCTGCATAGAAATCAGCTTTCAGTTTCTGAACAAGGTGAAGTTTGCAGCTGATTGGCTACCATACACAGCTGCACCAGATTTAATCTCTGATCATTTAGTAATGTGTGCAATGACTTACCAGTTCTGCTTAAAGTTTGTCGAAATACAGATGAAAATATCTTCATGACTCAAAAAGAAAGGCCAAAGGTCCAAGCTGGATTTATTTCTGTTTGGTTAAAATCAGTGGTTTTTAACAAGGATGTTGGGGCAATTCTTTTTTTTTTTAAAAGTCAAGTTGTTTACATAGGTAAGTAACCCCTAGTTTTGTTAAATCAGCGCTCTCTAGTTTTTATCTAGTTTTGCACTTTCTAGTTTTGTTAAATCAGCCCTATTGTGTGCAGATAAAATTTATAAAACAGGCATTTACTGTGCCTGAAAGTGCAAACACAAAGTTACATACATCAATTCAATATTTGATTCAAGTGCATGATATCCGTGTAACATTAAACATAATCTTCACCCTGAACACAAGCTTTTCCCGTGAACCTGCATGCACCACAGCAGTGCACTAATAGATGTGCTCTTCTATTGCTGAGTCTGTCATCTACTAGGACCTCCAGATCCTTTTCCATCCTAGATTCCCCCAGGGGATCCCCCCCCCCCTAACCTGTAACTTGCATGCAACTTTTTAGCTCCCAGGTGCATTACTTTACATTGTTGTACATTAAACCTTATCTGCCATATGGCCCCCACATCTAGGTCTTCTTGTAAAGTTTCTATGGGGTTGATTTAGGCTCCGTTCACATCTAGGCGTTTTGGGGCGTTTTTGGGGAGTTTTTCTGCTCTAGGATCAGCTCTCAAAACGCCCAACAAGACAAATCCTATTCATTTCAATGGCCCCTGTTCACATCTGAGTATTTTGTCGCTGTTAGCAAAACGCCCAACGCTCAAAAAAGTACATGAGCTTCTTTTTGGGCAGATTACAGGCGTTTTCCATTGGTCTCTATTCAATCTAAGAACGCCTGCACAAAAAACGCCTGTAAAACGCCTGTAAATCGCGGTAAAAATCGCGGTAAAATCGCGGTAAAAAATGCGAAAATGTGAATGTAGCCTTACTAAAGGCAAATGGACTGTGCACTATGCAAGTGCAGTTGCACTCTGCAAGGTCATCTGCTCCAAAGCTTAGTAACCTAGTCTAAAAATACCAACCTATTCATTCTCTTTGTTTCTCCCAAACCTCCTGCTCCCTAGTTCCCTTGTCACCTCCTCCCATGCTCGCCTCCAGGACTTTTCCTGAGCCTCTATTATCCTATGGAACTCTCTACCCCAATCTGTCCAATTATCTCCTACTGTGTCCATTTTTAGACAATCCCTGAATACCCTTCTCTTCAGAGAAGCCACCTCTGCCTCCACTTAACTGTACTTTTATTTTCTCCATCAGCTCACCCCCCACTGTTATTACCATTTGTATCACCTGGCCCTCCCTCTTGGATTGTAAGCTCTAATGAGCAGAGCTCTCTGATTCCTCCTGTAATTAATTGTATTGTAACTATACTGTCTGCCCTCATGTTGTAAAGCGCTGCCCAAACTGTTGGCGCTATATAAATCCTGTATAATAATAATAATATAAAATAATAATAATAGTAAGGGGAAGTTCTGCTGACTTCCATAATCCAATTAATCTGCAAGCAAAAATGCTGTTGTTTTCCTTGCATGTGATTGGGTATTCTTTGCAAAGTGAAGCTTCACCTCATTTACTATGCTCTGGAGCAAATTCCCTTGCAGAGTGCAACTGCATTTGCAAATGGCACAGTCAATTTGCCTTTAGTAAATCAAACCATATGTCTTCTCTTTTTTTTAATGAACAGAATGTTGGCATGGTACAAAAATCAGCAATAAAGAATGGAACCAAGGCAGAACACACACTGACAGTATTGAAAACTCAATGTCCACATGGCATAACACAAGTACACACAAGCCCCTATATAAATCATAGTGTCAATGCCCCACATCCGCAGCCACATTAAATAAGATTACCGCACCACATCAGCGCCCCCACAGGACGAGTAATTGGAATAGACGCTCCTCTGCTAAACCGTCCATGGCTGCCATACCCTAGCAAACTTCCTAGGGCAATTTCTACTAATGTAAGTCAGTTTATACAAGAAAGAACAGCGTTAACAGATGTTTCCCATGAAACTACGGAGGGAGGGGAATGAGCATTCCACTTAAGTAAAATGTCTCTCTTGGCGTGGTTTAACAAGTATGAGGATAATAGTTTAGTTAATCTGGGCCGTTGCTCATCATCTGGTATATCTAAAAGCACCAGTTCGGGGGAGACCGGGAGGGTCAGCTGGAGACGGAAGTTAATAAGTTTAAACATCTCCACCCAAAACTGTGCCACACCTGGGCAACTCTAGAACATATGAAAATAGGTGCCTATACCAACTTAAAAACAGGGGCAATCCGGTGATCTCTGAGGATAAATTCTGCGCAATCTCTGAGAAGTATAGTACATCCTATGTAAGAATTTTGTCTAAATCAATTTATCCCGTGAGGAAATCATTAGTTTGGTCAACCCTTATATCTTGTTGTGAAGTCATTGCCCTTCTTAGTTTTGTATCATCAGTAAATACTGAGACTGAATTATGTATTCCAACCTCTATACCATTTATGAACAAGTTAAACAGAATTGGTCCTAGAACAGAGCCCTGGGGTACCCTGCTCACAACTCCAGTTGTAACTTATAACCTACTTTGTCAGGTGAAGCTGAACTCCAGCCAAACAGCTAAATACACAGTTGATCAACATATATATGAACTGTCTTTCCTGTCAAATAATTTGTTTCTGTCCATCCAATCCTAAGATTTATACAACCCTGACACATACACAGTGAGGGAAAAAAAGTTTGATTCCCCGCTGATGTTGTATGTTTGACCAAAGATATGATCAATCTATAATTTTATTGGTAGGTTTATTTCAACAGTGAGAGACAGAATAATAACAAAAAATATACAGAAAAATGCATTTATTTAAATTTATACTGTAATTGATTTGCATTTTATTGAGTGAAATAAGTATTTGATCCCCTATCAATCAGCAAGATTTCTGGCTGCCAGGTGTCTTCTATACAGGTAATGAGCTGAGATAAGAAGCACTCCTAATCTCAGCTTGTTACCTGTACATAAGACATCTGTCCACAGAAGCGATCAATCAATCAGATTCCAATCTCTCCATCATGGCCAAGACCAAAGAGCTGTCCAAGGATGTCAGAGACAAGATTGTAGATCTACACGAGGCTGGAATGGGCTACAAGACCATAGCCAAGCAGCTTGGTAAGAGGCTGACAACAGTTGGTGTGATTTTTTGCAAATGGAAGAAACACAAAATACCTGTCAATCTCCCTCGGTCTGGGGCTCAATGTAAGATCTCACCTCGTGGAGTTTCAATGATCATGAGCACAGTGAGGAATCAGCCCAGAACTACAAGGGGGAGAATCTTTTTATTGATCTCAAGGCAGCTGGGACCATGGTCACCAAGAAAACAATTGGTAACACATTACATTGTGAAGGACTGAAATCCTGCAGTGCTAGCAAGGTCCCCCTGCTCAAGAAAGCACATGCACAGGCCCATCTGAAGTTTGCTAATGAACATCCGAATGATTCAGAGAAGAACTCGGTAAAAGTGCTGTGGTCAGATGAGACCAAAACAGAGCTCTTTAGCATCAACTCAACTCGCCATGTTTGGAGGAGTGTGAGGAGAATGCTGCCTATGACCCCAAGAACACCATCCCCACCGTCAAACATGGAGGTGGAAACATTATGCTTTTTTTTTTTCTGCTAAGGGGACAGGACAACTTCACCGCATCAAAGGGACCATGGACGGGGCCATGTACTGTCAAATCTTGGGTGAGAATCTCCTTCCCTCAGCCAGGGCATTGAAAATGGGTCATGGATGGGTATTCCAGCATGATAATCACCCAAAACACATGGCCAATGCAACAAAGAAGTGTCTCAAGAAGAAGTACATTAAGGCCCTGGAGTGGCCTAGCCAGTCTCCAGACCTTAATCCCATTGAAAATATGTGGATGGAGCTGAAGGTTCAAGTTACCAAACAATAGGCTTGAAACCTAATGACTTGGAGAAGATCTGCAAAGAGGAGTGGGACAAAATCCCTCTTGAGATGGTGGCCAACTACAGGAAACTTCTTCTTCTTTGTGATTGCTAACAAGGGTTTCGCCACCAAGTACTAAGTCATGTTTTTTTTGCGAAGGGGTCAAATACTTTTTTCACTCATTAAAATGCAAATCAGTTTATAACTTTTTTTAAATGTATTTTCTGGATTTTTTTTGTTGGTTTTTTGTCTCCAAGTCTTAAAATTAACCTACCATTAAAATTATAGACTAATCATATCTTTGTCAGTGGGCAAACATACAAAATCAAATACTTTTTTCCCTCATTGTAGCACAGTCAGCCGGGTGACCTAACTTTTCTCTACTACAGTTAAACACCACAGCTATGTCGTCTCCCTGTACTGACCCTCCTTCTCCCAGAGTGCGGATGTACAGGGAATTACACACGACTAAAGTCAAGTCAAATTCTTGTATTTAAATGAGTTGCATTTCAAATACATTTAATATTTTTTTCTCAATGAATATATAAAACCCATTAATTGGTGTTCCTATAACTTCCTGGAGAAAAAGCTTCAGGGAAAAATAAATGTGTTTTAAATATGACTAGTACCGGAAAATGTGTTTCTGAAATCCTCTGAACCAGTGGCGGCTGGTGCATTGGGAGCGCAGGGGCATCGCCTCCCCTATCCATGCATCCGGCCACCTAATCTATATGCAGGGTGCCGGACGCATGGATTTCAATGCATTTTTTTTTTAAGCATTTGATTTTAGAGCCAGAGTCTCTAATAGGCTTCAAAAAAGGGTGGGCTCGGGGCGCAGAGCCCACCCAGTTGTGTGACAATAGCAAATTAATATTCACTATTATCACACGGATCCTCCTCCCAGCCAATAAGGAAGTAGGTCCTGAGACCCGTTTCCTGGTTGGCCGAAAGGAGAGGCCATGCTATTGGCCAAGGAGGAGGAGGGAGGAGAAGCAGGGGAAACTGCTGCCGCTGGGGGAAGCTGCCGCCTGCTCTCCACTTCAGTCCAGGGTAAGTAAGCCGGCGAGCGAGCGAGCTAGTGTGGTCAGGGGGGGTATGGTGTGGTCCGGGGGGTATGGTGCGGCCCATATACTGCCCCCCATCCCATGGAGCACCAGTCGCCACTGCTCTGAACAGTAGCACTCAAACTAGGAGGGTCCGCACTTTCACCCAATCAGAAACTTTTGTACTGTCTAGTGCTGTCTAATGGTTAGGGATGGGAGAGCACAGGGATGTCCTTATATGCTGTTGCCCCTTCAATGTCCAATCAGCAGGTCGGGTGGGTTGTGGATCAATTTGTAATAGAGAAAAGTGAGGTCCAAGTCTTGCTTATGTTGTCTAGCGGAAGTTGCTGAATCACATAAGTTGGTGAACAGAATAACAAATCCTTTGCATTGTATAGCAATTCACTGTGCATTTAGCTGTTTCATTTCCAAATTTTTTTTTTTTACTGGCAGATTTCTAGTAGTGCATATCAAACAGGTACAAATGATTATCCAACTAAATCAACCAATAATGACATAAAAAGCAGAAGGCTTGAGAATAGGCCTTAACATGTACCCCCACTACCCCCCCCCCACCCTTAAAGTGTTTGTAAAGTCCCATTATGTCTTTGCTGGTATCGCCTTTGGTTTATACAGTCATAAACCTTTGTGTGTGTGTTTTTTTAAAATTACAAGGCTAAATACTGTACCTTTTCTCACACCGCAGCTGTACGGTCACATGATCCCCACAGCTCTCCTTCCTTGATCTAAGGAGAGCAGCAGAAGGGGTTGAGAATCCCCTCTGAAGTCAGCCGGCCAGCAAAAGGAGGTCACGTGACTGCACAGCGACAGTGTGAAAAAAGGTATTTAGCATTATAATTTTAAAAAACTCACACACTCTAGTTAATGACTGTATAAACCAAAGGGAATACAATTATTTTTGCTACATATTGCTGCGGAATAGGGATGGGAGGGGCGGGGAGGAGATCAGCTCTCACACTGACAAGCAGGAAGGGGAGAGGGGAAGAAGGGAGACTCAGAGTAGAGAGCAGGATGGCAGAGGCATGAAAAACTAACCACGGTATCATGGCTCAGCAGCCATGATTACCGTGGTCAGCACACACAGGGGGGACACAGGAACAGGCAGTATCAGCCAGGTGTTTTACTACATTCAAAGGGACAAATTATGCCTTAAAGGAACAGGTTCTTTTTTTTTTTTTTTTTTTAGGGTTACAACCACTTTAATCAGAAGAATTCCTAGACTAGTCTGAAGGTGCAGTCAAAGAAGAAAAGAGGAAAAGGAAAGGAAAAGAGTTAGTAAAGTATTTAGTGCAATGGCAATGCTCCAAACATGGACTCCAGAAGCACCTTCAGACTCTACAAATTCCCTACAAGGCTCCCAAAATCTTTTCGAACTGTGAAATTTTATAATTGACGATAGTGAGAGATTCTTATTGATCATTATCCAGGAAAGCTTGGCCTTATCCAGGTCAAACGATATTGTATGGGATTTCCACGACAAAAAGACGAAAGAGATCAGTCTCCTCGCGTGTAGCTGTTTCTGTGAAATTTAGCTTTAAAATTGATATGAAATTATATCTGTACTGTTCAGAGGAAATGCCAGCACATCAGAAGTGGGTAAAAATGTAGCCTCACGCAAGAATGGATTTCCTTAGCTACTCTGATAAGTAAACAAAATAAAAATTTTGACTAATTACCTTCTATAGGAATATTTTTCCATCCATATGGTGGTAGCTTCTGGATTAGTTTTTTCGTAGTCTCTTCCGTTAAATGACGGTCCCACATGAGAACTGGGATGTCAAAGTTGAATATTTTTCTGAACGAAGATTTCTGCACTCGAGTACGGAGATTGTCAGGGCAGGCTGATGAAGAGTGCTGAGTCTAAAAAAGCAGAGAAATACATACAGTTCATTCGTATTGCAGTTAAAAAGACATATGTTCATTGCGTTAAACTGAGATCCTCAGAAACCACTGAAATGTTTGTCCAAGATAATATTTTTCTTCATACATATGTGAAAATGAATTATTGTATGTTGGACAATGCTATCTTTGACTGCTGTGCTTTTTCCCAATGTCACAGAGCAGAGATTGGATGAGGTGCTAAGTCTAGTGCACAGGTAAAGTTTGTGGGCTGAACGGAAAAAAAAAAAAAAAAACACTGACAGATTGCCCTACAAACACATGTGATGTTAGTGTGGCTATCTCCCCCACTGTGCCTTTGTTTTCTGACAGGGGGACTGCTCCCCCGCTAGAACACACTGATCAGATGCTGCTTTTTCAGCATGTCCTTTGACAAAAGCCAGTCGTTAGACCGGCTTCTGTCGGAAAGACAGCTGTACACAATGACTGAATGTCAGTGGGTTCTTGTTGAACTGGACGATATTTGGCTTGTGTGTACCCAGCTGTAGGAAACAAATTATTTGCCATCTAAAGCTACACAGATCAACATTTAGCTGATACCTGCTGAATCAGCTGAAGTATGTTCCCTCGGTGGCCCTGTCTGCACCATCAGACTCAACAAAAGTGGATTTTTAAAATTGCCTTTTTCGAAGAACCCGTATGGAACATTCTTCGCCAAACAGCGCCTGAAACCAGTGAATTTTTTGTAGTCCTCAGGAATACCTGGGAACAATGTAAGAGTGCAGCTCACTAAGTTCAGTTTACATGATTTTTTGCAAGGTCAACAGGTATTTGCAATTATTCAACAGATATAACAAAACAGTAACACTTCTGCTTTGTGACAATGCAAGCTAAGTTAACATGTGCTACCACAATGCACAGCAGTGCACCTATTCTATATACCAATCATTGTGAATGGCGCCGCACTGCCCTTTACAGTATAGCACAATTCACTGCAGTGCACCACAAAGCATATACTGTGTGTTGGGGTGTGCTGAATGTTTAAAAGGAGATTATGCTGCAAGGAGGAATGGCAGAGGATCCCCAAATCCAGGTGTGAAAGACTTGTTGCATCTTTCCCAAAAAGACTCCTGGCTGTATTAGATCAAAAGGGGGCTTCTACTAAATACTGAGCAAAGGGTCTGAATACTTAGGACCATGTGATATTTCAGTTTTTCTTTTTTAATAAATCTGCAACAATGTCAACAATTCTGTGTTTTTCTGTCAGTATGGGGTGCTATGTGTACATTCATGAGGAAGAAGAATGAACTTAAATGATTTTAGCAAATGGCTGCAATATAACAAAGAGTGAAAAATTTAAGGGGGTCTGAATACTTTCCGTACCCACTGTATGTCAACCCCCTAGAATGACCATAGACCTGAGTGGTTGGCAATCTAATCCCTCTTAGGAAGAAACGACTGCAAAGTGGGGCGCAGTTCTGCAAACTCAACTTGCCTTTATGGAAATGGGAGGTGGTAGAGTGAGAGCTGGTGCTGGCTTCTAATAGGGAAGAACGATTGTGAGCAGAGCAGGTTTGCTATCCAGTCCTATTCATGGGTTCTCCCATCATGCACCACTGACATGAAGCTGTAACGCAATGCCGATGGCATACTTTCGCCTCTTTTCTGTGGAAATCTTTAAAGCCATGACAACACACTTATTTCCATGATAAAAGTTAGATTAATAGCCAATCTGCCAAAAAATGCAGATGTTGGGAGACTGATGGTCACAGATGCCCTGAATCACTGAACCAGAAGTGCTGGGATGTCTGAAAGTGTATATAATTTCAGCGTATGTCCCAAATTAATTGTGCATGTAATTCAACCTGGCTAAATAGCTGAAACAATTATATCACTAGAGCGTTCCAGGCAAATGCACGTAGATAACATTCAATGTCTGTAAAGAAAATCATGTAAAAATATTTATGACTGCGTGTACTAAAAGTAGTAATTTGAGGAGGTTTTACAGACAAATATCCCATTCCAGTTGGCAGTGGAAAAATTATCAATTTTTGTATCGTCTAGCCAGATATCAGATGATACATTTCAGTGCTGCAAGGAGGAGAAAACTCACAATTTTGTGACTGGACACTGCACATATATTTTACATTGGCTGTGCCACAAAGAGTTAGAAGTGTTTTTAAACCCTAACAATAAACTTGTATTTGCTCCATTTTGGTCTGTTACCTATACCATTTAAAGCAGAGTTCCACCCTGAAACATTTTTTTCACTGTCTGCTTGCTCTTAATAACCTGTAAAACAATTGGATAATTACAATTTTTTTTTGTTATTCACTTACCTTCTTTTTAAAGAAAATATACTTACCTTAATTCCTCTCCCTCCCTCTGCGGACACGGCTGCCACCATCACTTCCTTCTAGCATTGACTCTTGGGAGCCGAACATCATCGCTCCCAGGAATCAATGCACCTGCACCGGCCCCGCTCGTCAGTTCCGGCGCAGGCTTGTCATTCCCTGCTAAACAGCTTCTGGGCATGCCCAGATGCTGTGCAGGGATGACGCACCTGCGCCGGAACTGACAAGCGGGGCCGGAGCAGGGCATTCTGGGACCGAAGCGGACGCCGAAGAGGACGCCCCGGTTCAGCTGCCCACACCTGAGATGGCAGCGCTGGACAAGAAATGTTCAAGGTAAGTATTTCTTCTAAAAGGTAAGTAAATCCGTGGACAGTTCAGAGGCTATCGTTGTTGAAATGCACTAGCCCTGACTGTCCCGGGGTTATTTTTATCTACATTTTTTTTTTTCAGGCCGGAACTCCGCTTTATGCATTTTGTTATATCTGTTCAGTAAGTACAAAATAAAACACCTGTTGATTCTGTTAGAAACTTTGTGAGGTTAGAACTTCCTGTACACTTGACTCTGATGACTGTTATCAGTTAGCACTGTTCCCAGTTGTCTTTGTAGACTACAAAACAGCCCCTTCCCATGTTACAGAATGTTACAGAGAAGAGTACAGGAGAACACTTTCTGTAGTCCCAACACATTTCCTTGTCCTAGAATGACAACTCTGCACTCCTAGGGTGACATGCTACAGTACAATGAGTGAGCATTGTCAATCCAGACCAGGAAGTGTGTTACTTGCAGGATTATCAAGTGAAAACAAAGAAAAAGTGTAAAAGAAAAAAACAAATGAAGTCACCACAAGGAACGATAAGTGGCAAAACACTCTTCAGATCACACATACATTTTTGTTCTTGGGTTCTTGCTGCGGAGACAGAATGAGTCAGCAGAAACATGCTAAGTATTCATCTGATCTTTACCACATATACTCAAGAGTGCATGTTTTTTGTTTAATAAGTGTGACCGTTTGTTTTAAAAACTGATATTTTCAAAGTGCAGGACAGAGACAAGATCTGTGTGACTTCTAAGGATTAATTTCTAGAGCAGTGCTGTGTGGTAGAGTGTCAGACCCCAACAGAAGTGTAGATAAGTGACCAACTCTCACGTGTTGTGAACTGGAACCCAGGGTGCTGCACAGCTAGTCAATGAGATTCAGTAGCATGCAAAAATCCAGAATATTGCTGCATTCACTGGTATCTTTATTGAAGCAATAAAATCACATCACAGGTATGACAGGAACAAAAAAGATAACGCGTTTCGTGCTAAAGTAAGCGCTTTCTCAAATGTCATTACTCAAACATGAGGTTTGAGTAAGTACTGACTTTATCGTGAAACATGTTGGTGTAGCACCCTACAAATAGGTGCTAGGTAAAACTATAGTGGGCCTTGTCTGCCTAACAGCAGGGCTGTGATTTATCTAGTCAGGGTGTCATGGCTTCCAAATGTGTTTGCTGAGGGGAGGAGTATCCCCACTGGCTACTGTGAGAGGCTTCTCATAGGGCAGTGTGGGAAGCCCAATTAAGAGACACATCCCAGCTTTTAACTACCCCAGAAGGAAGATTACGCTGAAAGGGATTCTGGGAGTGGGTATAAGTTTGGGGGGAAGTGCGTGGCAAGGTGTCTTTGGCGGGAACAGAGTCCCAGGAAGGAGAGTGCAATTGTCTCTCCTCCTGTCTGAGGAAGGTGGATGTCTCTGGGTGTCGCCTGCGGAGAGAGAGAGGGGTCCAGTCCCAGGAAAGCCTACACAGGCCGTGAGTACTGTGGATTGCCCCTGGGGGTCTACCTAGAGTCAGAAGGGACCACTCCGGAAGAGGTTCGGGGATCCAAGGTCAGCTAGCTGTAAAGGGGGTGCCTAGGTTGAGGACCCTGAAGTGTAAAGGGGGTACATAGTCAGTGGACCCTGAAGAGTTCAAGGAGCAAAGGGGGCACCTTCAGTCTGGGCCCTGAATCGTATTGCGTGTGCAAGTACAGTGTTAACTATTTGGAGTTCTACATAATACGACCTCAAGCTGTGCCAGGTGGGGGAAAGTATTCAAAGACTTACACAGTGAAGCAGTGTCAGGTGGACAATAGGTCGGGGATTCAACACTTCCTCTGTTTTACAGAGTATTCTCAGAGTCAGTGAGCGCTGGCTGGTGCTGGCTAGCATCAAGGAAGCGCCAACGGGCATTTTTCCAGGATCAAAGTCCCAATTGTAATAAGTTCAAGCCTAAAGGAGTATCCCGCTCATTCCCTTCTCCCATCCCCTTAATCCTTACTAAAAACCACAAACAAAGATGCCGGAGTTGTCACTGTTTCAATTGTCACACCTGGGGACTCAGCTCACATAGGATGGAGAGGATTCCAGTACTATTGGCAGACCCACCTCGCTACATTACCTTTTATGTTCCTGTCATACCTGGGATATGGCTTTAATGCCTCAATAACGATACCAAGGAGTCTAGAAATATTCCGGATTTTTGCATGCTACTTATTATATGTGTGGTTTCCAGTTCTAAGAAAGGGTCTCTCTATGGGTCCCCAGAAAGTTTCAAAGAAAGAAGAACAGCACATGTTACAGTAAGTCCAGTACAAATGTAATAGTATTGATAAAAAAAAAAAAAAGACAGCCAAAATGTTTTTGGTGTTAACACCTCTCCCTTTATCAATGCTTGTGTAATGGCAGTGATAGAAGAAATTCTGGGCAGTAAATAGTCTACGAATAGCATAAGGCTGCTTGCACATGGGAGTAAAAAAAGACACATTTTTAGGGATCTGTAATCAGATGCATTGCTGTTTTTGACACAATGTGTACTGCTGTGTAAAGATCAGTACAGCAATGCTGTGTACAGAGCCGTAAAACCCCCCCAAAAAAAAAAACAAAATAGAAATATTTATATTTACCTGCAGCTGTATATTGTACCCAAGTACATACACACGAGAATACAGGATATATAGGTGTAAATAAGGGTGCTGGGCAAATAGGGTTCCCTCCCACTGCCTCCTCTACTTGCGGGAAGACAGAGCTAAAAAAAAGTCAAAGGGGTGATCAAAATGCTGGAAGAGAGGGTGGGCAGCACAATTATATGAACTAGTCCCACCTGTGTGGCTCTCCCCTACACTACAGTGAATTGGCTTCTCCTCCTCTGTCTCCCTGCCAGATTTCAGTTGCTGTAGAGAGAGACACACAGGGGGGGATTAGTTCCAATAATTGTGCCACCCACCCTCCTCCAGCAATCTGACCACCCCCACTTCAATTTCCAAACTCCCACCCCGCAGTGCTGCCAGCTTCTCTCCGGTAAAGAAGAATGGAAAATTGGTCCCTGGGAGAGAAGATCTGCTCACAGCGGCAGCCACCCGAGCATGTCCACAGGCAGCTACACCACGTCGGCATATCAGGATTGACGAGGCCAATCAGGAGTTACAAAAATGACTGGATTCCCATCTGCCTCTATCCTGCACAGGAGAAAAGGGAGACGCTTGAGAGGAGGAGACAATACTGGCTTCACAGTACCGCCAGAGTATCTGTTGTGTCCACCAGGGGATTCCTTGCTCTTGCAACAAACCTCAACACCTTCCTGAGACCAGAGCCACCAGATGAAAGAGGCCCTGACAAACTGACCTAAGTGAATCTGATTGTCCAAGAATGCAGGAAACTTGTCCCATCTAGACAAGATTTCCTTCTGCAAAGCCCTTGTGTGGAACTCTGCATATAGGACATCTTGAAGTCCAGAACCTGCATGCAAAAACTCAGAAAAGAACACTTGAGGGACAGCAGAAACCAAACTGCAGTTCAGAGTTTCTGGAGCTTTTCCATCTAGAGGAACACCTTGGCCTGCAACCAGTCGAGAATCAGACCCAGATACTCCAACTGCCTGATTGAGTTCAGAGCAGATTTCTTGAAGTTCAAAACCCATTCAAACTCAAACCATGTTGTCCGTCAGCGCAGAACAGGTCTCCACTTGCAGGAAAAGGTCGTTCAGGTAGCCAACCATGGCAATCCCCCGTTGTCCCAGTAACGCCAGGACCGGAGCCAGTACTTTGGTAAACACCCGAGGAGGGGAGGCCAGATCACGGGGAAGTGCCAGAAACTGGATCCTTGAAGGTAGGAGGATCGTTCATCCTAGAGATGGAGGAGGAGGTCCACTTCTACAAATGGCCCACCACAAAAAGGTAATGCACCAAAAACATGTCGGGACCACAAAAGAACGCTTCCCAATCTTTGTAGACAAATTTATCAAAATAGGCTCAGTAAGGAAAAATCTTAGTAGAACAAGCTGGCTTGTGCGTACAAAGGGGATAGTCACTTCCTCTGTAGCCTATCCTCCATTTTTAATGTTTCCCACGCAGAGGCAATGAGTGCAGCCACCGGTGCCTGTTCCTGCACAGCAGCAGTGGCAAAGGAATCATGTTCGCAAATCATCTGAGGAATTGGGGATCAAATCTTCTGGGCACACAGGGAAAGCTGCACCCATGACAGTGGAGCCAGACTCCAGCTCAGAATCATTGAGGGACATTTTTGGGCTTTCGTTGCAGCCAAATGCCACCGCCATCTGGGGGACAAAGAACTTGGGGACTGCATCCAAGGTAATAGAAGACTCACAGGAGTGGATGCCTCCATAGGAGAGCCCACCCACACCAGGTACCACCAGAATTAAGGCTAACAGAAAGGAATAAAAAAAAAACCTGAACAGACTGCAACAGAGAATGGGGGACCCCAGTGAGACACGTAACCACTGGAATCTAGGTTGCCTTAGGCTGTGAACCATCCGCCAGCTGAGAGGGAAAGAAGCTACATGAAGAAGCACACCAGATCTACAGTAGTCCTGAGTTGCAGGGAGAACTGCTCACACACACAGATCTTGTCACAAAAGCATCTCAAGATGGCTGTCATCAAAAAAATGAATGCCAAAATGGCCACCTATCCACCATAACCCAGGCCACAGAAGTTGGATGAGATCCACAACAAAAGGCCACCACTCCAGTCCACCTCACAACAGCAACCCAAAAAGGTCACAGGCAAAATGACAGCCACAACTAGCATGTCCCTCCAAAAATGTTTGCTGCGGCTACAACAAAATGGCCACTGGCCACCCATCAAGCACATATATACCCTACATACATAAAATAAAACCCTGACAGGAGGAGAGAGTCCAGTGCCTGCCCTTTAGACTGAAAGTGCTACTCGCCCATTTTAGGTAACTACACAGACCAGCAGAAAACAGGAGGGGGAGGGTGGGGGAGAGGGATAGGTGAGACAGGAACATAGGACCAAGGCTTGGAGGGGAGGAGGAGATCCCACTACGGCCAACCACCACAAGGAGTACCCATGCCCCGCACTGTGCATGAGGGAGAGGGGCATCTACCTACCAATCCAGGGAAATTTGAGAAATACTCCCGAGACAGATCCACCTCTTACCGAGATAGGGGGCTGTCTGTAAGGGAAACACTGTGACATGGACAGTAGATGCCTGGTCATATGTGCCCCTGCGAGACCTTTAACTCAACGCATGCCCCAGGTCCAGGATGGGGCTATTGCAGCCAACCTGGCATGTAGCTAAATGTCTGTGTGTGCTTGCTGGCAAGGCTGGGGTGATACTGGATCTAGATTATCCAGCTTGTTGTCCATCCCGGCATTTAAATAAAGATCTCTGCAGGAAATGATCCCCGGAAAAATAACAGAAAAATTTCATGGAACCACAGGTCCCAGTGAGGAAACTGGGTCCTCATTCCTACATTAGGCAGAAAACAACTAGGCTGTCTAGCATAGGAAGGGTTTATGCCAGTTAGAACTAACCACAGGTGGTGCTGTGTTCTTTTTATGCCTACTGTCTTCCTTCTGTAGGTGGTGCTATAAACCCTATGGTCGAGAAAAAGAAGAAGCTGTGTTCATCAATGTATGTAAGAGAAAGTACAGTACTGGTTCAGTTTAAACACCCTGTTACAAAAAAAAACATTTGGTACCTAAACAGTGTGGCCTTTCTCATCGTTCTTAACATGGACAAACCGCTGGTCCTGTGAGCTAGCCCGATGCTGAAGCCCAGGAGCTCATTTATGCTCCACACCGTACCTGAATTCAAAGGTAAACAGGACGCACACAGATGACGTCTTAAAAATCCAATTAGCTTTTCTAAACAAGCAAGCCACACAGAGCACACCAGCCTTCAATCTGAGGCCACACCCTCCAACGCGTTTCACCCACAGCAGGTCTTGTGGAGAACAATCGCTACAATAAAGTCCTGCTATGGATGAAATGCATTAGAGGGGTGGCTTTAGGTGAAAGGCTTGTATTCTGTACTGTATGTGGCTTGCTTGTTTATTAAAGCTAACTGGATTTTTAAGATGTCGTCGGTGTGAAGCCTGTTTCCTTTGAATTTTATTACAAATGTTTAATAACTGCAAAAAATCTTGTAAGATGATAACTTCCTATACTCGCTGCCTCTACGCCACTGTTATCAGTTAGTATTGTTCCTAATTCAGATCAGGTTTGGAGACCAGTAGCTTTAACAGTAGATGGGTTCCCACTGAGTAGCAGGATAAGTACACGAGTAGGTCACCCTGGTGGATGACGCAAGGTCACCCGAGATGCGGGGTCTAAACACTAAACAATCTTCAGCAAAGCTCCTGATGGTAGAGATGGGTTTCTTTTGCGTGCTAGTGCCAGGTTGCTGTCCTTTTCGCCTCACTAGGAGGTGAGCAAGACATGGACTGATAACAGATAGAGATTAATCAGATGCGTAGTCAGTAAACAAGCCAAAGGTCAGTAACAAGTGGTTGCAGGCTGGGCTCAAGCAGAATCGTAGCTGGGGCACAAGTCAACAGCCAGTAACTAGTGGTTGTCGATTAGGATCAATCGAATGCATAGTCCTGGAACAAGTCAAAAATCGGTAACGAGTGTTAGAAAAAGTATCAACAGGAGTGAAAGAAGCAAAATATTGGCTGGAGAAGGGCACAATAATAAGGAAATGAGGAGACATTACTTAAATTAGGAAGTTTATGTGAGGAGCAACGAGTACAAGGTTCACCAGAAACAAGGTACCAGGGATCAGAGAGGGAAATGTGCAGCATCTCAGGTGGCACAACGAGATGAGCTACATCCAGACACCGCTAAGGACCCAGGTTAAGATCCAGACCCTAAAACTATCTTTCTGTGGCCCACAGAACACCTTTAACCTATGTTATGGTATTTGTCATGCCTTCAGCTTGGAAGTAATTAATGTTAGTGGAACTTGCAATGCCAATATTGTCCACAAGATGCCACTGTGACAAAAACGATTGTTGGACAGTACTTTATGGTATCTCTTGCTCTCTATTGCTGGATATTAGTTCCACCCCTCTGTGAGAAAATCTCCATTTTAGATTTACCTCAGGAAGGAGCAGTCGGAATCTGAGGTTGTTGTGGGAGATTCCTGAACCCCCCTTTGAAGCATCGCTGGTATGCCTATGAACTTTCAGTTATATACTCAGTGCATATATTGTTTATGTTTGGACACTAATTGTATGTTTATCTGTTTATTTACAGTTTCACCATATTCTCAATCCTATCTGATCAGTCCTATCTGACTATTCACAATCCTATTTGCATATCCATTCTGACTTGTAACCTGTCATGTGACCACCATTCTTTCATTGGAATAAAGCCTTAAGTTACAAAAGGACTGGTTATTATAGGATTAAAGGTTTAGCTGTATGTTGAGCTGCACACGCCTGGGGCATACGTGTAGTGAGAACATAACAGTATTTTTTATGTCTTTTATGTCCTGTTCTACAGGAACAACATTGAGCATTATCTATAACATTGAGCATTGTAACCTTAGGACATGAACTGTGTAACTGGCAAGATCACAAGGTGAAAAAAGATCCAGCCACCAAACCTAGATCAAGAGAGGTAAGTTGCAATATATCAATTGTTTGTTCTTGTGTTTAGATATGCTTTAACATTATCAATGCAAATTTGTCACATTATTCAAAGATACTATTTACCTTGGCTTTTGTTTCCAACTTTAACAATGCTGCTTCCTCCTTAATGTCACTTTTCCTGAAAGGAACAGATTTGTATGTCTTAGGTTTGTACTGATTACAATGAAATAGTGTCAAACAAAGAATTTATCTGGTTGTGGAATCTCACCATTCCTCCTCGGCCTGGTTATTTGGAGAATCCAGACTTTTATTCAATCTTTTTACCAATTTAGAAGGACCAGGGCCTTGCCAGAAATTACTGCAAAACATAAAACATCTTTTAATTATCAATTAACAACAACTTTTAATAGGAATGATCAACGTTATAATAATTTCAACAATATCTTTATCATGAAACAACTCTATCATATTATCTTGAAAAACCTTTTTGTACCCCTGCTCTACTCAGCTGCTGATAGCCAAGAAAATGTTCTGACCTGCATATTTGCTTCATTTTAAAGTACTGAAGCCAGAGTATCAGCATGACAGCCAAGCAACTAGCATTTTCAGAATGAGAACAAAAAAGGCAGCCCTGGAATTTCTTTTACAATAGGTTTACTTTAAGCAAATCAGACTCCTCAGGTATTGAGTTCCAAGTTAAAATGTATGCAAACTTGAGTCTGACATTATCCCAGTGTGTCTAGCTAGTACAATATTATGTGAAAAGTTTTGACATTGCCCACATTTCTGACATTATCAGTGTCACATTATGCTGGCCTTGAGGAAATGATATGTCAGTATATCTGGGTCCTGTAAAAAGATAAAAGGTGGAAGGCTTGGCAAGACACGGGGAACTGGCAGGGAGCTTGGTAGACGCATGTTGTTGGGTAACTTAAGAGGGGACATCAAGACTTAGATGTGTGACATTTGCAAGAGAGCGGAATGAGAAGGGGGTGAGTTATAAAACCCATCTGTTAGGGATTCTATTCTGCTGTGTGTCTACGAGCTGGATTAAACTAAGGGGGAACAGGTGGTAGACTGGGCTGGTAGCTGTTGCGCTGAGGATATGGATAACAAAAACAGCAGGAAAGGCGAACTGTGGAGTTGGGATGCAAAATGGGATGCGTTGTATTTTTTTTGTTTCGCAGGGTTAAAACATTTCTGGAAAAATAATCTGAATGTTTTTCATATAATGGAATTAAAATGGATTAGATTACTTTCATCTACAAATGCTTTCCTTCGCTTCTCCTGGTTAATCCCATGCTCTGGGCTACTCTCTTTTTTTTATTTGGTCATAGTCTACGGATATTCATGAATGTGAGAACAGCCGATGGTGCAGGCAGTGGGAAAGGTAAGTATTTGCACTCTCCTTTTACATCTATGGCTTGCTTAGTGACAGATTTCCTTTAAAGTCAAGCCGTGGTTTTTTTCATGCAGGGCAAAGTAGCAGGTTCACCTTAAGGCTAGGATCACACATGTACAGTGCGAATTTCAGGTCTGTTTTCACTGTGAATTTCCCAAGCAGCTGTTCAGCGGTTCAGGTGCAATTTCAGATACGGTTCAGATGTAAATTTGGAGTGGGCGGTCACTGGCGTCTTTAACAATAGCTGGTTGTTAAGAAATGGGCCAGGAAGCCAGCTGACCCGTCCTTAACAACTGATGACTCTTTAGCTATCAGCTGAACGTAAACAAAAGAATTGCCGCCCCCCCCAGTCCATACCTGGCCTTTCTGGATTTTAAGGGGAAACCCATGCCAAAATGAAACAAAAAGGGTTTGGGGTCCCCCCCAATTCCATACCAGACCCTTAGGTCGGGTATGGATTTTGAGGGGGCCCCCACTCAAAAAATAAAAAATGGCATGGGGTCCCCCCAAAATCCAGTTGCTTATCCAAGCATGCAGCCTGGCAGGCCAGGAAATGGGGGGGTGTTTTGGGGTAGGGGGGCTCCCGATAAGCCCCCCACTCGCAAACCCCGACAACCAACAGCCAAGCGTTGTGAGGGTTTGCAGGTGGGGGGCTTATCGGAGTCTGGAAGCCCTCTTCAACTAGGGGGTCCCCAGATCCTGTCCCCCCCATGTGAATGAGTATGGGGTGCATTGTACCCCTACTCATTTACCCCCAAAAATTTGAAAAATAAATAAAAACACAGAGACAGTTTTTCCCTTAAAAAAAACCACAAAAAACGAAAACAATGTCCACTGGTGTAGATCCAGCGTCAATTATTATGAAGGCCGCCGTGACCCTGAAAAAAAAAAGAAATCTGTACCTGTTGCTGGCTCCCGCGGTCTGACGGTTCTTAAATAACCAAGGGGCGGGGCCACCAGGCGAAGTTTCCTACAGCAGCTCATTCATCCTCCTATAGTGTGTCAGCTGCCTCCAAACTGTGCCCCTGCGTTGTCACTCTATCACTCGTTCCCCTGATTGAGGCTACAATGGCTGTGCTGACACGTATTACACCGCCAAGGTCCACTGTTGCCACTATCAGGAAGCCTATCCAAAGCAATAATGTGCAGCCAACACTGGAGTGAGTGCATGTAGACAAGAAGTGGCTGAAATAAGCTGGCGGAGATCAGCAACACACAGGCAATAACAAGTATAAATAAAGTGTCTGTTTATCATGCACCACGCTTTAGCAAAATAAATATCACACAGTTGGGGTTTAAATCTACTTTATTTTAAATCGGGGGTCCACTCATATTTGTGTTTATTAAAAGTCACCAGCTACAAAAAGTGTTACCTGCTGACTTTTAATAAACACAGTCACCTGTCCAACGATCCAGCGATTCGTGTGTCACCCTGCTGTGACAGCTTGCGGCTTTACAGCCGGGTGCGCACTGTACATGTGCGAGTCGCGATGTGTGTTGTGAATGGCTGGGAAATCTTCTGGAACGTGTCACAGGTCCCAGAAGATTGCAGGGAGGGAGGGGGAGAGGAGAACTTCTGCTCGAACCGTCTAGGC